>NW_027526355.1:2794397-2924938 GCF_048455015.1 Haemaphysalis longicornis | reverse complement strand
GCATTTTCTTGGTATTTTTTAAATGCAGAGCATTTCAGTAACTCACGATGTCACCCGCGTTGGCGTCCGTAGTCCGCACCGCACCTCCCTACTATATATAAAAAAAAGTACCATCCGGCGCCAGGTTTCGATCCCTCGACCCTGCGGTCGGAACGCAATGTACACGGTGCTTAGCCCACTGCGCCACAAAGCCGACACAGATTGGGAGGCTACGGACGCGCCTTATATCCTTGACTCATTCAAATTACTGCTGACGAGCGCTCTCTCGTCAGCAGTTGCCACAAGTGCAACAACATTAACGTAACGCAAACTACTTAACGTCGTGCGCCCCCGGAAATGCTCTGCATTTGATCGTGCCCCTGGCGAGGGGGATGTTGACGGTACCTCTTCCAGAGATTGAGTGCAACCACCGAGAGCAAGGTCCCACGAGCGGCGCGCGCGCCGTGGACTGGTGGCGCCATCTGTCAGACGCGACGCGAACTACAATCATGGCAGTGCGAAAAAGGAACGCGCGAAATAAAAACCGGGCTTTTATCTGTTTATTGGTAGCGCAACCGAGAGCTTAAACCGCTCGGCTGTTAAAACTTTTAAGGCATTCATCTGCTTTCTGAACTACAGTAGCATAAGTTGTGAAAGCAGAAGGGGGGTATATTTCTGGTTTTAAACAAAACTGTTGTTTGGCGAGCCAGCCTGAAGACCTCTACACTTTCAACTAATGCGAAGAAATACATAAAAGGCATTACTATTTCTATCGAATCCGTTATTTGCAGTTGTTTGATCCTTGCTCACCATCTACATTGACGTTAAAAGAAAGTGTAAATATGTAAATGTCGTACTTCTTTTAATTTCGGAACATAAGCGACAAGCATTGGAACGTGCATTGCCAGGTAAGCAGCAGAAATTTTGCCTTATATTTTATATTCAATGGCCTTCTTATGCATTCGCACACAAATATGCGCCTTATCAGGTCGTCCGAGCACCTCTATGAGGTACTCGCACGCTCCGACCACATTCTCGAGAAAAGCGCAGTAAAGAGCTCTAAGGACCATGAGGTGTACGTCGACTGGAGGACGTACTGTTCTAGTGCCGTAATCTAGGAAGCTGTGCGTAATGTGTACGACGATAAAAGCAGGCGGTACCTGCTTGTACCACAAAAGAAGACAAAAAGACCGAGGACGGCCCCAGGCAGGTGGAACCTTTTAAATTGTAACCTACCACTGAATTGGTAGAACAAGGGGAAGGCCATTTACCCGATGGAGGGATGACATACAGAAATGGTAAACTGTGGACTCGAGCAGCAGAGGCCAGGAGCGGTTGGAGGTCGATGAAAGAGGCCGTCGTCCTGCTGTGGACCTGAGCAGGCTGAGGGTGGCGATGACCGCAGATTTGATTTAAAACTCCAAATTAGAGGTTCTGTGATGAAATGGGGAAACCGCGTCATATCAGAAGATGGAACGTACGGCTTTGAAAGAAAAAAAATGCTGGCAACGTAATGTTCTTCTGTGACACAAAATGCACGCACGCGTCACATTCCAGAAAGAGGGGAAGTCTGGCGCGCTTCGAGTTTTCCTCCGACTAAGAGGGCTATGGAGCGCAGGTGCGTACTGCACTACTCATCCTCTTGGTGATACTCTTTTCAGACGCAAGAAACGGCCTTCATAAATGTAGAAAGCGGTCTTACAATGCCCTAGGCAATTAGCAGTGACCTTTCTAAAGGTTTTCTGTCAAACAAAACTGAACAATACAAGAAAGAAGCGGAGATTCCACTCCATACAATTTACATTTCAGAAAACGGACGCTCCGGCACCTAGTCGCTGTCTGTGCATGAAAAAGGGCGGCCGCTATGCCTTACCACCCGAATCTCCTTCTTAGCGTCCTTAATTACGTGTCCATAGTGATTCTTTTTGTTGAGACCCCTCTCGACCAATCTTTTTACAGCCAACCAAGCGGGGACGGCACGGATGAATACGATTATATAATAGGTAAGTCCTCAAGTTCATGGTATTTGGATAGTTTTATTTACAAGCTCATTCAGGTCAGTTAAGGTCTTATTCCCCGAGCAATATGTATAAAAATGGACATTGATTTTCTGAATAACTTATGCAACGTAGGAGTTTCTGAACTATTTCACAAGCTAAGCCCTGCTGTAGCATTTTCTGAAGCAAGACACCACTGTCGAATCGGTGTAAATATTCGCGAATATTCTGTATGAGAACCGCTGCGTAGCCCTACCCTGTCGGCGAATAGTAGGATGGCCTGTTACTAAATCTGCGCTTTGATAGGCTACAAGTCATTTTTTGAGGACGCGTTTGTTTGTAAGCAGCAGCGCCGATATATTTCTTACACCCGTCAAGCATCGTATAAACGCAGTGTTGCGGCAGATAAAAGAATAGCGGTGCCGAAAGCATTTACCTTCTGTAGATTCTATAACGCTCTTTAATTTATCACATTATTTGCGTGATATATGAGAAGCCAGAGTTGCGTGTAGGCGATGCTATTAGGACGGACTTCTAATAAAAAAGCAATATCCGGAGTACGACTCTGGAAAACATCAAATGTCATAAGAGCGGACCCACCGCGAAGCATGAATACGGGAAACACTCCACCGGTTGCCGCCAAAATTTGCTGCAGGAACGCGTGGCGGAAGTTTGATTCAGCTATTCAGGAGAAAGTCGAATTTTAAGAACACATTATGAACGCTCTGCATGGGGAGGCCGCCAAAATGATCGCGCCAAATTTCTTTGGAGTACATCACTCTAAACAAAAATATATTGAATATAAGGAGACTCCCGTGCTTGCCAACACTCTGTTTCTAGCTACTTGCGTGACGAGATTTTAAAATAACGCCTATTTTGAGATAAAACGAAGACAGAAATCGGGGAAGATATGAGATATCGCGCGTGTTTGAGGTATAAAGTTTGGTATTCTGCACTCCTTTGGTAACCCTCCTGTCTGTCCTCGTTTAATCACGCAGAATGCGTTGTTTTCACAATGTATGTTTTGAGGTCAGTAAAAGCTTGTACAGCAATTTTGTTGCTCGTTTTACTGGAATGCTCTAATCGCTACCCCGGACTGAGGGTACGCCGCATAGAATACAGTTCATGTGGGAGGCTTCATGACATCAGTTCTTAGGCACTGGCCGCATTGGAGCTGAAGGCATGAATACTTGAGGGTCTATCGTTGAACAGCTTAATACGGCAACAAAGCAAGTGTTTATTCCACTTTAGGTATTGGTGACGATTTTAACCATTGTTTAACAAGTAGATAAAGCGGTGAGAAGTTCCAGGTCATTAGGTTCATCTAATTAGTACTAGACACTGAGGCTGAGGCATTTTCCTTGCGTCTTCTTATTGCATAGGAATTTAGCACAAATGAAAACCGTACTCTTTCTCGAATGCCGGGTGCTAAGAGTACGAAAAAAATCATGTTTTTGTGCTGGAACGAAAATATTCACATTTATTCTACGGCTATCTCCACGCTCAGTGCAACATACATGCACAGTGACATCAACACGACTTATTCAGAACTCCGATTCCCTCTTAAACATTATTCTAAATTTTTGCATATTTTATCCATGATACAATAACCTACATTTAGACCATCTAATATTATATTTATATATAAAACTCGTATAAAAAATGCGAACACGTGCACCGAGAATACATAAACTGTAGTGCAAATGATCTCACCTGTCTATATAAAGCCATCAAGCAGGGAAGATGGCAAAACAATAAACTATCATAAACATGATGACACGCATACTTCTGACCTTTTCTGAAAAACAAAAATATATAAAATGTGGTTGTTGTCGAATACACCTTTCAGAAAGCAAAGAAAAAACATGACCTAGAAATGACACATTTTCTTCCCGAACAAACGTTTCAACATTTGCAGAAAAGGGCAGTAATTTTTTCCGAGCTTTGAAGAGCACAAATATCACAATAATGCTTGCGTAGTAATAGACGCATTTACAGCATATTCGCGAAAACTATTTCACACAACTGAGCCACGTCATGCTGTATGGAGCCGGGATGACTGTATGGCAGAAAACGTGAATAAACTGCAAAAATAGACTGAGCACGAAATGTAACAAGAATACGTAATTACCTCATGATTTCTTTCGGCTACTTGAGCAAGAAGGTGTACAATTATTGTAATCTTTAGAGGAAAATTAAAATGTAAGCTTCACGGAAGCTAGATTTCAGCCTTCCTTTTTGCTGTCTTCGTTCGCTCTCTTCAAGGTGCTTTCGAATCAGCATGGAAAATGCGGATGAATAAATATTTATCAAAGCCACATTTTACTTTTCAATCCTTCCCGTTTACAATTTCTCAAAATGTACACAAATATAGTATACTTGCTTTTAGTTTTATTTCAAGCCCAACACAGTCTTTTTTTTTTCTGGTACACTGTTGAAGCAAGCAAGAATACACCATTTTAAAGCGCTGAATTGAGATGTGGTTATTTTCCCCATCACTCCCCCCAGAAAATGACAGTGACAGCTTAGTAGTGATCTATTTTTAAAGAAATTCATCCACTACTCATTGTCTGCGTATTTTTCTTCATCCTTATCTGTCCGCCACACAACACCTGTTTATGCTACACACATTTGTGCCCAGAGATTGTTGTTATTTTGGTATTTTTTACTGTGTAATGTCTCATCATGCGGCATAACAATGGCCCCATTCTGTTCATGTGACAGGATAAATGCGAGGGTCATCATGAATACCAAAACAGCAGCTCTCCACAGAACTAGATTCAGGGTTCATTTTAAAATCATATCAACTATATGTGTTAAAACAGGGTCCCGTTATACAAAGCTCTGTTTCAACCCTTAAGATGCATAACTCTTTGATAAGGCAAGTTGTCTTGTTTTTTTCACCCAAGTACTGTTACTTCTCCTACCTACCTTACCACATGTAGTTGAGCCTACCGGTGCCGTCGTCCTTAGTCTTCTAACAATGAATGCAATAGCATTTGGTTAGACTGGCCAAGAAGACTATGCACCATATTTAAAATACATATTAAAATATGCACCCGGAGCGGACACCCCATCCAGCATTACACCAAAGAATGCACGGCCCTAGTCAAAGTTAGGAGAGCCGCCCCAAGCACCCCGCCTGCCATTTTTATTTATTAGAGTCCTTGACCGAGTACTTCACGATCTGCAGGTGACAGGTGCCGGTAAAGTCTTGAGATGCGTCATGCCAAATTGAGTCGAGAGTGTACATTATGGGGAGTGCGGGCTTAGACCCGGAAAATAAACACCTTTTGTAAAAGGCTTTTGTCACTGCTTCTGCTCGCGACCGGGTGGAGGCAATGTTTTTGTGATAATTTTGGTTGACAACTAAAAATAAATTATTGTGAATAATACAAAGTCTTCAATGCTACTAAAATTTTAGCGTTTCGCAATTTGACAATTCGATTCGGAACACCGCATCAAAGTAAGGTATCCTGCGCAGTGGGCTGTTTCCGTCAACAGCGTCACTATTATGTGTAGAAAAATTCAAGGATGAAAAAATGTTCCACGCTAATACGTACTAAGTCTAGACATGTTTGCGAAATGTTTGTACTTCGTTTAAAAGTAACTGAAGGCGAATTCATGGTCAGTTATTCGCCCCCAACCTCAGCTCCCATGACGTGGGTGACCGAACTTGAATACAAAAAGACTACGAACTCTTCGACTCTGAGTGACCATCAACAGAGTGAAGTACTTGTTCACCACTGCCAGCCGAAACGTGTTATCGTAGACGTTTAAAATTAAAAGAGCGCATTCCTTACTTCGCGTGGATTCTCACGTAGATAGCATTTTCCGAAATTGCAGCACTACAATCATTAGAGAGGCTTAAACGCTTTCGGAGATCCCTCTATACAATTTAGTCGCGTTGAATTATGGCGTTGGGTGCTGTTTGTACTGTAAACACTCCAAAAATTCAAATTTTGGTGTTTCACGTCCGGAATCAACACACAGGCTAAGAGGCGCGCCGTGCCAGAAGACGTCGGAGGAATTTCGACCCTCTAGGAACCTTTAACTTGTGCCCGGATCTTCAGACAGCGGAAATTCGTTTTTCAGACGCTGCAGCCAACACCTGCGCCACTGCGCCAACCCCCCGGGGTAACAAAACTTCACGCCCAGCCACTGTAAAATCATAAGACCAATCGGGAACGCGTATTCGCAACTCTCAGAATATCCCTTATGACCATGTATGGTCCGGAATAACTCTACGGTTTAGACATTGCTCATTTGAACGTAAACAAACCCCCTTAGGCACGTTCCAAATTCATATAGAAGGCGCCTTTCTTGTAAAATGTGGTTCCGCAACTCGTTTAGTATCTTTTGGGACTGCATGGACGTCGCCTCATTTTGGCTATTTTAGGTCCTAATACGTCCAGTCAGCAGAAATTGGCACAAATGTATCATATTTAATCTTACACTTAGGTTGTCTTGCTCGTGAAATTATTCATGGAAATCTCTAAAAAACTTCCAAACGTCTTGCCAGCTACGCAGGTAAATGAATAACGTGTTCTCTGGTTACGATTCTACATTTTCGCGAATATCTATTGGTCCAAATGATGATACAACGCCGAATGTAGTTTCGGAATATTCCACGCAGGGATATATTAGACAAAACAATGTTTTGGCTTTGAGACATTAAAGAATAATGAGGTTACATAAAGTGTTTTACCGTTAAGCCGTTTTGTCTGGTAGCTCGTATTTTATCAGGTTCGTAACGTTACCCCGAGGGCTTTGCCGTTGAAGTATTACTGATAGATTTAGTAAAAACAAATGTCAGGATTTTAGGAGTTTTCTTTCACGGAGTTGCACAAAAAGAATTTCCTTCAATGTGTTTTACAGGTACCTTTACAGGTTCTACAGGTAGAGGTGTTGCAGGTACTTTTCTAGGTACAGGTATTTTCACAGGTTTTACAGGTACAGGTGCAGGTGCTTCACAGGTATCGTTTTAAACCATCAAAGCTATTTATAGTGTTTTCAACGTCCCATTATTTGTCGTACACGTGCGAATTCTGAATACGGCGTATAGACATACCTAAGCACACTTGGGAGAAAAATTAGCACTGGTTTAGCTCGGCTATGCCAGGATATAAGTAGCGTGTTCAGCTGGTTAATTTAGCTTTCCTGGTTGTCTAGGATTAGCTTGATTGTCGTGCTTACTTCTACTTCAATGACACACACGGTATACGCATTATGTGACACATGTATATTTATTTATTCACAATTCCTTACATGCTTCTAGGAGCATTGAGTAAGGGGGGGTATATACAAAACTATGTGCAAGAGCATTAAAGTAACATAGTACATAAATCGCTATGTGCATTAATACAGGTGATGCAAGCATACAAACACGCGGTAATACGCACAGAAGGAAAACAAAGATTTCAACAATTTCAAAATATAACAATGGCACCCAACCAGAAAAGTGAACAACCAAGTAAAAAGCAAACAAAATCAAAAACAAAAAACAAGGCACAAAATCAACATGATTGTAAATGTACTGTTGTGCGTTATTAACATGAAAAATGTCGAGACGCATGTTCCCGAAATCTAGTACTGTTAGTTATGGAAGCAATGGTATCTGGAAGGTCATTCCACATAGAAATAGCCCGAAATATTTATTTATTTATTTATCAATAAATATAATAAGCAACTCCGCCGCAGCGTCACCAATTGCCCCAGAGCTAAGCTGCTCCCACTGGCGTACGCCGGTGTTGCTGCGACGCACGAGCCATCGGTTTCACACCTGGCCACCCATCGCATGATCATTCAGTGGACCGGGCCGCCACGTGCCGGGCCGCCACGTGCTTGCGCTGCGCGGCTCTCCAGGAGCCACGCGAAACTGCTCAACGTCAGCCAGTGTAGCTTCCGCTACAATAACGTACTTCGCCAAGTTTATTTACGAGTTGGTTCGAATCTTTCGCTTGGGTTTATTAGATGCGAAGCATCTTATGCTCGGGGCTGTGTCCCTCCCTCCCTCATCGTCGTCCGCCGTCCGCACTCTACTGCGCATGCGCGTCTTTTCAGCCCGTCAGCATTTGGACTGACGTCAGCCCAGTCCACTATAAAAAGAAATAGTTAGGCGGCGCCCGGTTTCGATCCCACGATTCTCTGGCCGCAACGGAAGGTACGTGGGGCTCTTCCCACTGCGCCACAAACTGAGACGGCAGCATGTGCTGCGAACGCGCCTTATGTCCTTCACTCATTCAAACTACGTCAAGAAGCTACTGATACAACGAAGGCACGCGAAGCTGAACGACAACAGAAACGACAAACTGAAAACTAATGGGAACTTCAGTCGACCCCATGGCTGCTTCGCATACTACTCAGGGTTCCCCTACGGGAAGATAGTGTATTTTTTTTTATTTCAATTAGCCTGTTTGCCTATCTTAGCAGGTTTTAATTCAGATAGGATAATTGGACCCCTTTACCCTGCAACTAGACTGTCGGTATGTGAAACAGTTTTCCAGTGCTAGGGCCTTCATTTGCCCTCCAAACTGAGCAGAGCACAGCGAGTGGAAAGGGAATGGAAAGAACGTGGAAACGGAATTGGGCGGGGGGGGGGAGAGTTCCAATGACGTTTAGACCGAGTGGGGAGGTCGACGGGACCCGTCGGGATAGGGAACGGGGTGGTGGAGGCGGAGAGGTGATGATGTGCCTGCGGTTATTCACTTCGTGGACACGAATCTGTAAAAAAACCAGGACAGTGCTAATCGCATGACTCAGCAATAGACATAGTTCAGCTCCCTGTAATTTTTTGTCGGTGGGTAGTCATTTCACATTTTTTGGTCTGTCAGTAAAGTTATTGCCATGGTAGAAAGAATACTCCATGGCGATTGCAGACTGATAAACCGTTCCGGTGCCACGCATGGTCGGTCGCCGGTGTGGTTGCGCATGCGCAATTGACCTGAGAACGGTGGTGCGTATGTGCAGCAGCGCCGACCGAGTATCGGGGCCTTACCAGGACCGGTTATCTATTTTGCTTTAACTCTCATACAGTTGTCTAATCGCTATGGTCCACCCGTATTCTTCGAGTCATTTCACGCCGATTTCAGAGCGCGTAAATACCTCAATTATGCTTTTAAAACAAAGTATGGGATAGAAAAGGGAGTGTTGGGAGCTGATAATTGAATGGACAGTGATACCTTACACGTATGCCTAAATGGTTTGCGTACTGTGTGAGATTACGTGTGGAGAATAAAGCCTGGAGTCCTTATGCCATGTTTTGATCACCTTGGTTGCGTTTACGTGAGTTTACTTAGGAAAAAATTAATTCCATAGTGCTATTCTCTTTTTTGCCTTGTCGATATCCCATGACGTTTCTACGACGCCTTCTTTTTTCGATTCCCTTGACTGAGTCGAATGAGGGGCTCTCTTCTCGCCGGCCACATCGGAGACCAAATCAGTCAGCCGGCCGCCGGCGGGTCATCGCAATATGCCCGCGCAGTTTGACCCCGACAACATCTGTGCCCCGAAGAATGTAGCTTTGTTTTCTTAGTTTGTAGACTTTATTAGGCGTATTTCAGATGATGAAGTCAAAATAACTTTACCATTACGCATGCGCAATAGGTATATTCACTTATCTCAGGTTCTTAACAATAGTACATACAGAAGAAACTCTGTGAACGCGACTGTTCATTTATATATCATACCCGCGACAAAACAAAACACGCACAACAGACCCGGATACCAGATACAAGCATACCAACAAATAAGCCTGGCTAAGCCTCGGCGAAAAGGGTAGAGTTAGGACCAACAGGGAAGAGTCAAAGTCGGGTAGCAAAAATTATCAGTACGCCTTTGCTACTGGAACTCGATTGGAGTACGTAACGTCCTAGAGGCACATTCGTTATATTGCGGTGTGGAAAGGTCCAGGTGACGTGTCGTTGCTGCTGTGTCAAAGCGTGCTAGTAGCGGACACAGGCCTCTTGGGCGCCGTGGTCTTTTTTCCGGTGACCCGATTCGCTTGCGGAGGGTATACGTTCCGGAGTTTGCGGTAGGGGAGGACCTCTTCGGGCACAGCACGGGTCCGGCGCCCGAATGCCGTGCTTCCCTGCTACACTCCAGATCCCTCTGTCTCCGTCGTCTTTTTTCACTGGATTGCTTCTCAGCTTCCGATTGGCTGGCGGCCGGCGCGAGCTGGTGCTGTGGTTTCGAGCACTCGGCCCGCAGCCAGGTGAACAACGTTGGCCCCGGGTTTCTTGCGCCTTCTTCTTCTTTGTCTTTGTCGTCATTCGTGCACGTCTTTTCGTCTTGTGGTGGTCCTTTCTGTCGGTGAAATTTCTTCGCATGACACTTCGCACGGTTCGCTAACTTTGTTGCTTCAGTGAAATTGTAAGCTGCATATGCCTGTGAGACTGGTACGCTTGCAGAAAGTGTATCGCCAATAAAATCCACGAAAGGAGTCACAGGGGATTTCTAAGCAATAATAAATTACAAAATTGAAAGCATTTATTGTAAAGCGTAAAACCAGGGCACGGCAAGCACTTTATTGCAGGGTGAAATAGCAGGCGTGGCTGCAGCACGACCAGACATTTACGATTGCTCTGCCGGCTTGAAACAACGTAGCCCTTGGTGATCAGATATTCGGGGGCTAGAGAGAAGCCCAGAGCACGAGTGTTATTCAAGAAATTTCCAGCTAAGCCTTTTCAAGTTCAGCCAAAAAACGCAGGTATGTACACGTCGGGTAGGCGTCCGGAAAGTATGAGCGGAGTTAGGATTTCCGTACCTCACTACTATGTACGACTACGCGAGTGGAATCTCCCACAGCAGGTTCGAATCCAGGGCGGTGTTCCGGTTTTCCTTCGGATTGGCCAACTGCCGGAGGTGCGTCCACGCGCATTTTGTGCACACGTGAGTCCTGCACGGAGGAGACCGCCATCCGAGAATTTCTGTAGAAACTGCTTCTAGCTGAGTATCTCCAATGAAGGGGGCGTAGTTCAACCATTGCTTGCGCATCGGCTTATACTATGGGGCTTTATAGCACAATACCTAGAGGCCGTGCTGGGTGGTGGCAGGATTATCCTGGCAGTTTTTGCAGCCAACAACATTGCAACAGCGTGTCGTGGTCATCTCTAAAGTATCGCTGATAACTTCGGAAGCCATGGCGTGCTGCACGGGACAGCAACCGACGGTGGGTTGAATAACTGCGCAAAACAAACCCCAAGAACTACTTTCACACACATATCTTTGTGGCTAGTTACTAATTACGTTTTTCCCAAAGAAACAAAATTAGCAGTTATACAAACACATGTGCGTGTACGTGAACTTCATAATAATTGACACCGTCCAATCACAACGAAAGAGAAAGTCGCCTCATTTGCATCACTTCGGCAGTTGTTATAACAGAACCAAAAGAACGCTAATCGCACCGCGTTGACCGCCGTCGCCAATAGGCTCTGCGAACGTTATTGGGAACTTACGAATAGTACGTGCATGCCGAGTGAAGGTTTCCTGCGGAAGGGCGAGAAAAGATGGGTAAAGGTTTTTTCTATATTAATACAGATCACTTGGACCAACCTAGGGACCGACCGACCCTCGATCCACTGGCTGATGAGAGCCCATCCCAAACCACTCGGCCACAAAACTTCAACTCAGAAATTGAAAAATTCCTTTCCTTCCAGCCCAATAATTTACAAAGAAATTTTTCAAATTTGCGACCGAAAGAGTATGGATTTAAAGTAAACGTGCTAATACGAATTGTATAATACTTATTACGCGCCACTGAGCCCGCCACTGGGTCCGCGCTTATGTGTGTGCACTCAGCAATTTCTCGGTATTGTTAACTGCGGGCACGAAAACTTAGAGTTTGCTAGACAGCTTTGTTATTAAAACGTTGATGTAGCAGAACTAAACTGCAAGGTGAAATGTTGTGATGTTCTTAAAGCGGTTTCTTGGGTCTGGGAAATTTAACACACTGTATCTATTCGTCTGAAGGATTTAAATGGGAGTCCATTTCTGAACTATCTCGGGAGGAAATCTTGCGGGCATGGCACAAAGAGTGACCAATGGGTGGTACTCTAAATGGCGAAGGGGTCGTAGACAAAATGACCAATAGACGCCACAGCAAAATAATTGACTCTCTACCCCCCAACCAAAGGAAGACAATGAATGCTCGAGGCTATGCCACATTGCTCAAAGAAGCCCTACAATTCAATGTACTAATGACGTAGAAAACAAAATTAGGTCTATTTTAGCTGAGTGGAGCTTGAAGCAAGGACCCCAGGCTGCGAGAAGAGCAGGGCACCCTGTAAAACCACAACCCGGTTTCTGTAGGTGACTAAAGATGAACCTAGTGAATGGGCTGTCACCTTCCTCTCACAAATGTGTGTTAGACACTTACTCGGTTCTCCAAAACATATCTGAGCACGATATCTCCACAAGCAGCCATGAGGTGAGTGGCAAAGAACTTTCCCACTAATGATGTCAATTTAGTGATAACAGGGGCAGTTTGACAGCAGATAACAGAAAGAGGAAGGAAGTGGTTAAAAGATAAAAAGATGCTGATTAGTGTGGTGGTTTGGAAGGGTGTTGCCTTCCTTGCGGCCACGAGAATGTACTTGAGGCCACAAATTTTGACGCTGTTTATAAAACATCCAAGTATGGTTGGTGTCTCGTTTATTAACTTCTTTGTTTGTTTATGACAAACAAATTTATTTGTGTAACCGATGCAATAGGTCAACGCGGCAACAATAGGGTTGACAGCACTGCGGCTAAAAACCTTTTTATTCATGTAGTGACTTCATTATTCACCTGGTGTTTCACCCTAGTTTTTGCTTATCGTGAGCCGCATGTGCAGGGTTAATGCGTTTTGGAAGGAGACACTTTGTCAGTGGTTTTCTTCGGAAACTGAAGCGTCATATTTATATCGGAACATTGTTCTGAACAATATTTATTCCCAGTTGTGAGTGCACTGGGTGTCCTGACAAGGTAAAAGCACAAAGGTATCCACCCTTATTGAACTGTACGGGACGCCCTCGCTACTCTCACCCAGAACTGAAAAGGTGAAATAGCGGAATGTTTAGTTATAATTTCCACGCTGCACAAAGCAATGAATACACTAACAACAATAATGGACTCATTACGAAGTTTCACACAGGACGAAGAAAGAAAAGACAAAACACACGCTAGATTTCAACTTGTTAAAGTTAGCCAGAAGTATGAGTTCATTAGTCAGTAATCAACTCGCCCAACTCGCCGCTTTAATTGTACTAAGAACACTTTGTAATGAGATAAGCTTTGTCGTCACTGTTCGTTACTCGCAACAGACGGATGTAAACTATACTTCGCCAACTAGAATTGCGCAAAAGGATAGAGCTTGAAGTAATTTACAAGCGACATCCCACGGGACTGCGAGGAGTGACTGTTAATTATTTCTAGGGTACGACGACGACGACTACACCCAAACTTGTGGGATTTACGTGAGGGGTTCCACGGGGGCCTTGCCAGCTCTCTGGGGTAGGCCCCCACGCTAGCTCCCGGCGTGTCAACCACGCGGGCTCCCATGGCTACGGCAGCCCAGCGAGGTTCGCCGATACGAGAACACAGTAGACAGTAGCGCCGAAGCACAGCCGTTTATTTGGGGAATCCCAAAGCATGCGAGCACAAGGCTCGACGGCGTTCACGAATCACGCCGTCCGGGTCGTGACCGCGAACGGGAGGTAGGCACTCACGGCGCGCGACAAACAAAGCTCCCACCTGAGATGCATGTATCCATCACCGCCGCGTTCCGCCGATCTCGCCCCGACCGGGTCTCCGCCGAGACTTCCCTTCTCCCGTGCGCGCACGCTCGCGCCGCCCGCGCCCGCGCGCCTATCCCCGCACACATCGGTGGCGCCATCTCTCGGGGGACGCCGACGAACCAGCGGAGCGCCGGACCGGTTCCAGCGCACAAGCGTCTCTCCCGAAGCGCGCGCTGGCTCGGGATCGCAGGTCGCGGTTCTCCACGATTCCCACACTCCTCCCCCCTAAAACTGGACGCCACTTGAGCTCGAGTGACGCCACGGTGCACCACACTCGTCACGTCTCAAGTCAGCAAAACAGCCACCGAACGCCACTCCACACCAAAGTTCGCCACACGATGCCGCCGTCGCGATGCTCGCCTCACAAACCCGCAAACACATTGCAATGGTTCCAAGTCTCTCGCGGTTGGGCAGCACAGCAGGTTGGCAGGCCCGGGGGTAGCTACAGCCGCAGCCCACGAACGCCGGGGTCGCGCCATGATGCGACCCCCACTCCCAGCTCGAGGCGGCAACAGGAACGGCCGCGCCCACTGCGGCTGCCCGAAGGCTCGCGCCGCTCGCGTAGGCGCCAGATACCGCCGCCTCCTGGGTTCCGTGGCCGCTTCGGCCGCAGGTCCTCCCGAACGGTTGGCTGCCGCCCGGCAGGCCGGAGCAGCAACTGGAGTAGCAGCTCCACGAACCGCGCTCGGCCCCGCCGGTGGTTCAGCAGGCCAACCTCGCTGTCCGTGGCAGTGGTGACTGGCGTGGCTCCCGGTGGTATCCGTATGCTGCAGGTCTCGCTCTCACCGTCCAGTTTAAACGATTCCCGAACTTGAAGTGGGGAGCAGCGGGACTCCGCAATCTCCTGTGACTGGCCGGAAACCTTATCGACGATCTCGCCAAATAGGGTAACAAAGATGCCCGAGGGGACTCCCCCTTGCACGTTCGCTTGCTCGCGGAATCACGAGTCCGGCAACTGTGCTCCAGCCGCCACCCCCGCCTGGAGGCAGCTCGCCTGACTATTACGGGTTGTCGGCATCGAAACGCCCGTCCGAGCTATTTCGGCCTGGTGCGTTGGTCGGCAAAGCAGCGTCAGCATCAAGCAGGCGGGCTCCTGCAACTCACTCGCAGCAATACAAGCTGCCGTAGAGCCAGCGCCAACCCCAATACCAGCGGCTTACGGGCGCACATCACCGGTATAGGTCGCCTGAGAGTCCGTCTCTTACTAAGACTGGCGATCTCTCGCGACCAACGAGCCCGCTGCCGAGCCGCGCGAAGCTCTTACTGCCTAAACGCAATCTCAAGCGGAGCCTTCACGGCATCGAGACGCACGCACTCCGGAAGCGCGGAGACAACGGTCCCATTGCTCCCGCTTCCCCCCGCAGCGAGAGGAGACTGATTCTTCAGCGATCCCCCTTGCTCTTTGTCAGGCGTCAAATCGGCAAACACTCCGCCTCGGACTCGAAGCGCAGTAGCGGCGGGCTCATCGTGTGGCTTGCGAACTCCCAAACACCGCACCCTCGCTCGGTAGTGTCCGCCGCGCCTGGGGGAAACTTCAACCGGAGCCGCCGGCGCGACTGCGCGGGGACGGCGCTACGAGGAAGGCGACCCGCCGCCATGTTGGAACAAGGCCTACGCACCTCCCGTCTCGCAAGCGGGCCGCGGCTGCGGTGCTCGGAGGTATCCTACTGACTCACCGCCTGGTGCGTGTAGGAAGGTTTACGCATTTGCCGTCACGGCTGTATCGGGCATCATAACTGTCTGCCTGCAACCGACTGGCGCGAGGCGTTTCGTCCGAAGTCTTCCGGACAAAGGGTAGCGGGCTACGACTGCAGCAACGCATTTCTCGGAGAGCTAGCAACCTCGAATTCGTCCGAATACGAGACCCACGTTCGGGCGCCATGTGGGATTTACGTGAGGGGTTCCACGGGGGCCTTGCCAGCTCTCTGGGGTAGGCCCCCACGCTAGCTCCCGGCGTGTCAACCACGCGGGCTCCCATGGCTACGGCAGCCCAGCGAGGTTCGCCGATACGAGAACACAGTAGACAGTAGCGCCGAAGCACAGCCGTTTATTTGGGGAATCCCAAAGCATGCGAGCACAAGGCTCGACGGCGTTCACGAATCACGCCGTCCGGGTCGTGACCGCGAACGGGAGGTAGGCACTCACGGCGCGCGACAAACAAAGCTCCCACCTGAGATGCATGTATCCATCACCGCCGCGTTCCGCCGATCTCGCCCCGACCGGGTCTCCGCCGAGACTTCCCTTCTCCCGTGCGCGCACGCTCGCGCCGCCCGCGCCCGCGCGCCTATCCCCGCACACATCGGTGGCGCCATCTCTCGGGGGACGCCGACGAACCAGCGGAGCGCCGGACCGGTTCCAGCGCACAAGCGTCTCTCCCGAAGCGCGCGCTGGCTCGGGATCGCAGGTCGCGGTTCTCCACGATTCCCACAAACTGTGGAATGCCCCTTAACGAAACTACACAAATTGCTGGACGCTTCTTGTAATGCATCAACATTTAACGCTCCCCTGGCCCCTTTTTAAGTAGAGGCAAAGCGCAGAAACCGCCAGTTGTCGAGATTTTAGCTCAAGTTGAAGGTCGACAGCACGTCAACATTATTTCGGAACCCTCCACTACAGCGCGCTTCACAGCCCAACTGTAGCTTCCACGCGTTAAACACCATAATAAAGAGTAACAAAGAAATTTTGAGTTCAGAATGCATTTGTGTGTACACCTATACTTTGTTTACGCTCTCGAAAGAGGAAGCCGTGGTGAGAATCATATCAAAAGAGCACACGGGAAGCCCCGCAAACAATTACGAGCGGAGATCCTCTGAGCTAATGCCTCTAAAGGTGTCGCATTGTTTCGATTCGGAGAATTATTTGCGAATTTCCGAAGTAATTTTATGAAGTTACCACTAATGCCATCTTGTTTCTGCGGGCGCGCGCGTAAGCAAGCGCGTCGGTGATTGCGTGCGCATGCTTTGAGGGCATTGGAGTGAGCGTGCGTATGTATAGACGTAGGTGTGTGGTACCTGTGCGTACGCGCATCAGCACGTAGGTGTCGCGATCCTGACTGGAATGGCTGCTGTTAAGACTTATTCTTGCGAATTTGTGGTCAGAGGACATAGAACCAGCCTGCTAGCAAGTCAGACTGGCGTTTTAAACAGTAATTATCCAGCTAAAGCTGCACCGCAATATTGCCCCAACAGATTGCTTTTCGTTTATGGAACAGGGTTCTCTAATCCCATGAGGCGGGAAGGCAGTTCACTGGCAGTATGCTCGGCTGTTGGATAAGGCCCCAAAAAGTTTCCTAATTCCCAAAACGCATTAAGAATTTTTTTCCCCTTATCCAACTCAATGGAGCAACAATAGTCTGCTTTGTTGCCCGTAGGTGGAACAATCTTTGGCGATGCAGTCACTAAAAGTATTCATTGCGGTAATAGATGCAGGGTTGTGAGGTTCAAGAATACTTATGCTGCAACGCAGCATCTTGAAAAGTACATGTGAATGCATCTTCGAAATTCCAAGTCGCTTTCCACGAGAGCTGTATGGCTTGCCCAAATCATGATTACGCCCAGGGCCACATGTGTTGTATAGAAGTCGTCAAATAGTTTTAGAAACACTTGCCCTGACTCTCGGAATACAGTCGTCTTGCGGCATAGGGTTCACCAAGCATAAAGGGTTGCATACCAGCGCATACATTGCATTCTTATCTTGAACAAACCAGCGCAAGCTTGTAGCCAAATATCTTAAATTTCAAAAAGAGGCCCAAGGCCACTATTGTGAGCAGACAAGGTATTAACGGCACATGAGACCAGTTGTATTTGTTAACTGATGTAATCTCCACCAACCTATAAAAACAGTTATTACTTATGGAACAACCGTAGGGATAATGTGAAGATGCAGAAGTTTGCGAATTTGTCAATGAGCCAATGATAGGGAGCACAACCAATCGTTTCTGAGACGTTTCAAAGATTACCCCTAACTGGATTCCAGGGTCTACAAATGATGTGTGTCTTGAATGAAGCCAGGTAGTTAGGTGTCGCATGAATCGCCTGGATGAAAATCCTGATAACAAGTCAATATAAAGTTATACCACTTGAAGTACACATTAAACATCTTTACAAACTTTGTTGCCGGTATTAACTCGAGAAGACCCGACACCGTGCTACCGTTCGGAGCACATTCCATTTTTTTTCTTCTTACGATCAAGCACGAGAAAGCGCGCTTCTTTCTCATCATCCCCCAAGTTCCCACGTGCGCGGCCTTTCACGCGATCGAGAATCAACACCCTCCTGCGGCCACGGTTGATTCCAAAAGACAGAGCCGCTGAATGCCGCATCTGATTTGCTGTCCGCTAGGAAGGAGACTCTCGTGGTAGCGCTGCACGCCATCTCTTCCTGGGAATGCTTCAAAATGTGAAACGGCGCGGTTGAGTTGTAAGTATTACGGCATCCGTCCTGTAATCCAAGTCCAACCCAAGTGTTTTCGAAGTTGGCCCGCTTTCTCCAACGTTCTCAAGAGAAACTAAGTCCGCGGAGAAACGATCATTCAGTCTGCTGGAGTTTGAGCACCACTTCCGAAGCTCCATGCTAGCTCGAGAACGGTGCTGGCTGCCTCGTACAACTCCAGCGCTTTTTTTCTGAGCGCGCACCGATGACAAGGTCGTCTGCTGCAGCAGTTCGAGCTCAATCTTAACTCATTTCTCCAGCAAGTCGATGAGGGATGGCTGGTCCTTCTCGTGCGAAGAGTCATGAAAGACTACGCGAACCTTTGGTGTTACTGCCTCCAGTTTGACGGCTTGTATGTTTAGAGAGTGGATAAACTGTGTCCCCGGGGACCGGGGGATGCAGCACTCGCCCCGCAATCTCTTCCTTGAAGTACTCGCCGATCGCTTCGTCGTAGTCTCCCAGAAGATTAGGGTGATGTTCACAGCGTTGTAGCTGCCGTCCAAGTCTGCTCTCCGCTACAACCCAGATAGTGCTAGACGTAAGGCCTGGCGTTTCGATCGCAAGCGGCACTACATGCTGACCGTCTTCACTGTAGACTCCACTCCGAAACTTCCCTATTGCAGCGTAGTCTTTTGCTTCAGTCTTCGCAGGCGGGTCAGGTATCCCTCTGGTGTCCAACCCCCACATTTCTGAAGGATCGCTTGGTCCTGGTCCCGGGCAACTTTCGACTTGTCTTTCAACGCAGGCCAAAAACAAGGCCCTAGCACTGCTGCTCCTCACCAGGGTGCAATCGGTACTTAAGTACTCTCCTTGAAGAGCCAAGCCGAACACGGTATCAATGGCGTAAAGGCTATCACTGAAGCGCTCGATGCGCCCGCTCAAGAGTTTCCAGTAGTTGTCCGAACCCACTAACACGCTTATAGTCGGCGTTTGTGTGAGCCCTTCTTCGGGTTCATCGGCAACAAGTAAATTGCGGTCGCGAAGCAGATTTACGAGTTCAGTTTTCAAGGGCGGATCATCTACCGTGCAGACCTCTGGCACTTCAAGAGCACCGAGAGTGACGGGACATGAATGAAAGCGGCTGCGTAAGGTGATCGCCACCTTCCGGCACTGGTACGATATCGGGTGATGCGAGCTTCCAAACGTAAACACGGCCAAGCCCTCCATTTCAGAACCAGGTAGGGCCAGCTGACGACAGAGATCACTGCGCACGAAGGTTCGTTGGCTTCGAGTGTCGAGGAGTAGCCGGACCAACACCGGCCGACTGCACTCTCCTGGAGGTGCACCGACGAGGAGCGAATGCTGCTGGCAGGAGCGGTCGTCGCGTTACAATCGCGTTCTCGAAGTTGTTCACGATCGGCGTCTCCACCACGGCGAGAAGCAGTCTGACAGGCGGTCCCCAATCGTTCCCAAAGGTCGCAAAGGACGGTTACGTGCCGTCTCGAACAAGTCTCACATTTGAGTTTCGCGCTAGTACGGCCGTTGCGCACCACGTGCCCTTGCCTCCCGCGCCTCGGTTTCTTGAAAGGCACCGTCGCTTTTCCGCCACTATTAAGACGGCCCGGCAGTCCCTTGCCTTGTGGCCCTGACTAACGCACAGGTAGCACGTCAGTTTTCTTCCCGGCGACAAATTTGTTGAAGACGATGCAGAGCCTCCTGACAAGGCCAAGGGGAACGTCAAGTGAGGAGAGGAGGTTCTCGGCTGCTGCAGGATTGAAGACATCTTCGAGTCAGAGTTCGATCGAAAAGCTCTACTTTCCTCCCTGCTCTCCACCTGAACCTTAAAGAAGGCCATGATGGACTTGAGATGCTCTTGTCGAGACGTTGGCTCAACGTTGCCGTTGGCAGTCTCCTTCATGACGGTAGAGAATCTCCAGGTCTTGAGGTGACGAACGCATGAGGACTCGGTTCAGGATCACCGCGTACTCGGAAGCTGGAACTCCAGGGCTCTCGAGACAGCCAGTCCTGAATTGTACCTGTTCGTACAGGTCTCAGAGGCGTACCACTTGCGTCGACGATTCAATCGGTGCGATGGCGATTAGGCTATCTACGTCGTCGTCAACGAGAAGTTCTGTGAGTCCAAACCGGTCGGTGAGGATCTTCACAGTGTTAAGGCAATTCGCGTATTTTAGGCGAATCCATACAACGGCGCATTTTGCGTCTCCGGTAAGGTAAGACCACAAATACTTGAATTGAATTTCTCTATGTCGGGTAGGTCCGGGTGGTTATGAATGGTTGCCTCAAAATGGCCCCGAAAGCCCTGCCATTCGCGTGGCTCGCCAGAAAAGTGGGGAACTTGCAGCATCGGCAGGACAACCCGCGATGTCAATGGACGAGAGCCGACGTGCGGCGGCGGGTTCGGATCGGCTGCAGGGCGGACGCCTTCGACCTCCACGCTCTGCGGTTGAACTGGTGGTGGTTTCCCTGCAGTTCCTCCACCGGAAGCTCTCATGGGCTCCCGCAGCTCATTCAAGGCCGAGCGCAGCCGACTGATCGCACGACATATGTTTTCTTGATATTCTATCACGTCAGCAATATCCTGGTCGAACTCACCGCCTTCGAGTGTTTCCCCTATCTTGTCATCCAGTTCTTTCAGTGAGCGTTCTTTACTTGCCAGCTGGTCTACGGCCTCTTGCAGGTCATGTGGAGACGTCGAGGGGCTTTCGTAGAGCTTGGTGGCTCCCTTGAGCAGCCTCGTGACGGCTCCACGGAGAGCGCCTCGCTGATGGCGAAGCTTGTCCATCGGTCAGGACACGATGCCGGTCTTCTCCCGTGTTTCGGCACCAAAAATATTAACTCGAGAAGTCCCGACACCATGCTACCGTTCGGAGCACATTCCACTTTTTTTCTTCTTACGATGAAGCAAGAGCGCGAGCCAGACACCGCGCACTCCCCCAAGTTCCCACGCACGCGGCCTTTCCCGCGATTGAGAATGAACAGCCGGAAAGGATGTACAAATCTTGTCCGATGGAACACACCTTTAGAAGGTGTTTTGGCTAATAAAGGGTGTAGAGATAAAAAAGGGTGTTCTTATGAAAACAGTAAACAAGGGTGAAAGGTTGCTTAGCACCCCAAAATAAGGGTGTGGGGCATGTCATGCTGTATGGCGTGCTGCATGTCATTGCGCAGCATGACATACAGACACATTCAACACGCACAAGTCGCCCTTGGACCACAAATGAACTGAGCAGAAAACCAACAGGGTGCATGAGGTGAGCCAGTACATACTCAGATATACATCCGGTCTTGCTTTTAGAGCCAGCAGAGGAAAGTACTCCGATAGAGTCGGTGAGCTTATCGCAAAATCAGATATTTTAGCGTTAATTTGAGGATTACGCTGTTTAATGTGAGCATATACAAGTCAACATGCGAATTTGCAAAAACTTTAATAGTGAAAAGTTGATTATGTTCAAATGTTCAATAAGTCATAGAATTTTATAAATACCAAATGCTTATTCCACACCATTGCAACACCTGCAAAGAAGGGAGTCCATTATTTCAACACCCCTTTTCCCGCACGGGTGTAAAGCTAGGAAAATCCGGGCCATCTCCACTAACGTGAAACCTGTGGATTGGCGAAGCATGCAGTGTATAAGGTGTATACATGTATTTTTGGTTGGGGGCTAGCGGTATCCAGCTTTGCTGTAAAAGTCTCTTGTCTTTGAAGCACGAAGTTCTCTTGCACGAGGCTTAAACAAAGGTCCCTGTCTTCTTTAGTAAGCGTTACGAGGCGCTCCAGCGCGAGGCGTAAAAAAGTGTTCCGGTGTTTTTTTAGTACGCGTTACGTTCCAGCGCGCGGCGGGAACGAGTTTCCCGATGTTTTACTACCGTGACTACATCAGACGATGACTACGACGATATCGACAGGAGACGCACACAGCCCCAACCCCTAAGGGACTTCCCCCGTAAAAAGGGTGTTGGAAAAAGGATGTGAAAGACCGCTAACTAAAAAATGGGTGTAAAAGACCTACAACCATGAGATATTTTATACCCGTTTACACGGGTTGACTGAACATTTTCTACAGGCGGAAAAATGTTTTGTACCCCACCGTGTTTAAAGAATTACGAATTGTCATAATGTATTAGCAGCGGAGCTGTTTATGCGTGAGCTAGGTTCAGTGCTGTTTCGAAAAAAATAACAAGAAAGAGAACTGCACCGCCTGTAAAGCGTGCCACACCGCAGATAGGGTATTACAACAGTGGAAAAAAGCCGGCTTTTGATCCTGTTCGAGTGGGAGCACAAGGAGCGCATGCGCATGTGCACCTTTTATTGTACCATTTTAAAGGTACTATCCTTTTGGGATACTAAAGCGCAAGGACATAGGCGCAGCTTGCGCTAGTTGTGCAAGGCTGAAGAAGCAGCGGCGATGGGGTCGGCCTAGCTTATTTATCCCATTGTATTCGCAGTCAGCGGGGGAAGGGTGGGACACACTGGAATAGTCTTGTAAATTCCGGCTAAACTTGGCCTCACCTCTAGGCACTTAGCCTAGCCGAGCATGAGCATCGAAAAAGCTAACAAATATTAGCAAATCCCAGCAAAACTGAGCAACACCGGCAGAAGCTAGCTCCGCCACCAGATCCGCTGTTTTTTTTTTCAACTGAACACTTTTTTTACACCTTTTTATAGCCCCACAAAACTAAGCGTATTGCAGTCGGTCAACATCCTTTTCGCCACACAAAAAGAGTGTAAAACGTCCAATTGGGGTGTTGAACCCTAAGAAAAAGGGCGTAATGACTTTAAAGCACCCTTATTCCACTAATACTAAACCTTTTTTAGGCAATAAGGGCATAAAAAGCTTATCAAGTTTGTAGAGGCTTTATAATTTTTAATGTTCAAATTAGGTGCCAAAGCTAAACTTGGGGCACGAGGCCCACCGTATATTGAAGCGAGCGATCATTGCAGAAAAAAAATATCTTTCGAACAATTGCGTTTCATCGAATCTTACGATGTGCGGAGGAGGGCATGAGGCGAAGTCTTGTTCTTCGCAGGGCAGTTATACATGCGTGCATGTCTTAATTCCGTAAACAACTGACAACCTTTTCTGCACCCTTTCAACAACCTACCAAAAACCAAGGGTGTCGAATTTGGTCGACACTTTTTTTTTTCCCACAGAAAACGAGTAGGGAGCTACACATAAGGGTGTTGACATTCAGGAAGAACGCTGTAATGGCCTCAGAACACTCTTTATACACTTATACTACATCCCTTTTTGGCCAAAATGGTGTAAAAAAAGTTTATTGTGCACGACTGACTTGGAAGTGTTTATCATGTTTGATTTTATCGCATGTTGCATTGGCAAAAACAAACGGGCGATATTTGTGTGGCGCGTAAGAATCTTCATGCCTAAAGAACTACACAACTATAGGCGCCTTCCAGCCTTGGGATGTCATGGAGATTGATAATTTTGAGTTAATTCCGCTGGGTAATAATGGTAAAGTTTTTGAAGCTACAACATTGCGGCGAACCATGCATTGGGTTTGTTTATGTTTTGTTTTTACCGAACGGCTGCGCCGGCCTGTGTTATCTGTGTTATCCGTGTGCCAAGTGAAGCCCGTGTTCCATTTTTTATTTTTATGCCGCGCGTGTTATCGCTTTTGATAGGGAGAGCCATCCGAACTAATGTCAACAGCCCAGAATAATCTTCTTTGATGATAGCCTTCTGAATGAAACCGACAGTTCGAGAAACACTCGCACCCACAGAACAGACCCCGCGCCATTATTTTTTCCGACACTCACCTACGCACGTCAGTTTGTTGACTGATGCTTCGCCGCTTGTATATTCTTTCAATTGTTAGGGGAGCACAAGTTCTCTCCAATTAACTTGCTTTTTCTTCAATCCAACTGCGTCACCTTTGGCTTCGTGACAATATTTACAGACTTTATTGCAACCAGTATAAACAGGAAAAGGCGATACCTTAGGGTCAATATTGAAAAAAATATGCCGGATCCGTATATGTTATTTTGTGCACAACCGTGCCCGTTCCTGTGCTTGATAGCCAATGGGTAAAACATTTCACGTTTAAACAAAAATAGATGGATACATGCAACTTTATTAGTAAGAGGGCTGGCTCAGAGGCCTATAAGGATAGTAGGGAGGACATGGAAGGGGTAAAATAAGGGGCAAAGAACTGTGGTTTTTTCTTCTGTCATAGGAATCAGTAAAACACGAAAGTGAAAAGTGCAGCAAAGTCTTCTGCTGAGCATGGTTTGCGGGTAGGTGGCTATCTTGTGGATGTGCTTGGCGAGCGACGTCCTGATCGGGGTTCACTTCGGCAAATGTGTACTGGCCCCATTTCCGTGACGGATATGAAGTCAGTGAAATCTTGTGGTATCGCTGAATAAAACACTGTCGTGTTAAAATACAAAACCCGAAAACTAACAACCCTAAGTGTAATATACGCTTTAGTACTAAAGGTTGCTTCCCCGCAAGAAGACCCCGTGTACAGCAGTGCACCCTTTACTGGCCCCTAGCTTCGTTGTACTGGCGTCACTTCCGTGACAGTTATGACGTCAGCGAAATCTTGGTGTATCCGAGAATAGGACACTTTCGTGTTAATAGAAGTATTTCTGGGGTTTACATGACTTTGATTGCGGTGGACAGCAACTGAGTGAATTTCACTCACCAGCCGCATTTTTTCGTGCTGAATGACGTGTGCGTCGCGTGAGCTGAGTGACAAAATAAACTGAAGAACGGCATGTTACCTCGCCATCATTACTTTTTAGCAGGTGGGAACACTTAGTGTCAGTAATGCTGCATCCTTCTTATGAGTGAAGATGAAGCCAGAAATGTGCTCGGAATTTAACACATGCCTGTGGTTGAGTTTATAGAGCCCTCTGCGCGGCACTGTTGGTCATCTTTAATACTCGTTGTATTGGAGTTTTCTACCCGTGCCACGGTTCATATCAGTTATATTTGTCAGTTTGCTTGAACAATAATTTTCTTGTTATTGAGGGAAGGCATTTTATTCCGAAACAAAAGAAAGGTATTATTCATTTTCATGAGGACCACCGGAGTACATTTATTTATGAGAGTAGGGGGTGGGGTATATATGCATGATGTAAGACATTGGAGATACCACGAAGACATAATACAAGTTTGGCTACCTAAAAATGCCGCTGTGTAGAGATAACAAGGACAAGAACACTAATGAGATCGCAAAAGCCAAACGAATAATGGAGCTAAGAAGGAAAAAAAGACGAATAAGTGGGGTCCGGTGATTTCTCGCTGACGCCACGAAAATTTGTTTTGAGCGATATGCGGCCGCCGACTTATCCCCCACAAGAAATATGACTAGGCGACTCTAGTGGGGCGTATACCTCCAAGCGTGAAATTTGAATGTTGTGCAATTTTTCTTGCGCGTGGCTTCAATGGAGCTCAGTTACTTACCAAAGGCTAGTTCTTCCAACATGAACACGACTGTATTTGGTCTTCACGGCCGGTTAAGGTCGGGGGCGGTTTTTTATTCTGGTCACAGCAAGGTACTTCCCAAAATCTAACAGGAAAAGTGCAGTTCATGGTTACTACCGTGGAAGTCTGCTTTGTACTGAGACCTATTCGCCGAAAAGAAACGCTACCACCAATATTAACGTTAGAATTGCATAGACCAGTCCTTGTCATACCGGACCCCACATCCGGAGGTGGGTAGAAGGAAGTGAAGAGTTTCCTAATGGTGTGAAGAACATCGTGAGGCTCCTGTACCTAACTGCGTCATGCCAAAACCGAGAAAACGCTGCAGAAGCTTGCGAAAGTGACACTGTGTTCTACAACTTGGTTTTGTGAACCCCTGTATATTTGACAAAGACACTAAATATTATTGCAATGCTTCAAAGTTTAGAGATTTTACGCACCGAAGCTGCACCCAAGCTACACGAAAGTTAAAAGCTGCGAAATTGTTTGGCCACCAGGAAGTCTTAAGTGTGCTTGGAAATAATAAAACCAGTGTGTCTAACCGAAAAAAAATACCGGTTCGGTTACGGTTCTGTTTTAGCGACATCATTTCGTTCCGGTTCAGATACGTTTGAACAAAAGCACGTACCGAACCGGTTCGCGAACCGGTTCCGGATCTTGAACCGGTTCGCGAACCAGTTCGATGAGTTGAATTATAACTGAAATTAGAAAAATCATTTAGTAGTTTAAAACGACAGCGAAATCAAAATACATACAAAAATTCAAAATGCTGCTGTACCGCAAGTGCAGTGGTGCAATTGCAAAGAAAACTTTAAACAATTGCGATACATTAGAAAAACAGATAAAGTGGCGACGATTTCCCACCTACTTTATCGCCCAGAATTTATTTTGTCCTAGCGTCTATTCATAAAGCCATCGCCAAGAGATATGATGGTGGGATAAATTTTCTGCTCTTTCCTTTTTTGTTTAAATCGCAATCGTCGCTATGGAATCACTCATCACCCTAACCTTGAAGCCCTAAATTTAGGCCTGCGTACTGGCGCGTTCAAATACCAGCGCCTAATACCAATGGCAATTACTTTTTATATTTGTAACAAAACAGAAAAATTCTACAACAGGCACATAAATACTACCAATGCGTTAGATTAATTGGTCGCCCTGAATAATTTGTTAGCTGTCACCTTATCGAATGTGTTAGCCACACTTTTGCTAAAAGTGTGCAGTCACTGCATTATTGCTCTGACCACTGAAATTTCTTTTGCAATAGCTATACCAGATGTGTGTATTACAATCAGTATGTCATCGTAACGCCTGACCCCCGGCCATCGTTCTATTTGCTACATTGCGGAATTTTATAACAGATTATGCTGTTACAAAATGAAAGGGAGATTTGACGCGCGGAGCTTGAGATGGGACGTTTTTGGGTAGACGCTCTGTAATTCGTCCACAGCAGTACTACCCTCACCCCCCCCCCCCCCCCAACCCCCGGAACGAGTAGCAGTAGAAGTAATGTAGCCAGTTGGCCAGTCAGTACAAGTACACCTTAAAAAAGCAGATCTGAAACAGACAAAACTTCAGAACAAGAAGAAAAGATGATCGCTGGGCAGTGTGAGGTACTGGCCTGCCTTTCTGCAAGTGTGGCCTGCTTTATTACTTTTTCTGCTTCCAAGACAAGGTCGAGGGCTGCAGTTTCTTGCCAAAGGGTTAAGTGCGCACCTTAACAGTTTTCCCTGACATATCTGTTGTTGTTATTTGTATCTGTAAAAAAAGGAACTTGTCCACTGTACTGTCCCCAAAAACTGACCATGGAACTCACTTCCTTCGCATTGATGACACGTTTGGTTGTGAAAGGCAGGGCAAAGAAAAGTATACAGCAATATCCACGTTTCCGTTCTGTTTGTTACATATTCGGTTTCACTTACTTTTCGCATATTTTAAAGCAAAGTGATCCGACTTTACTTTTTTGTTGTTTTTCGTGTTAACACATTAAAAAAAACTGGCGCATTTGATGCCACGTGCTATACTCTGCTCCGAGGCCCAGCCTATGTTGCAGGCCAGCCGACCTATTTTAACCAGCTGGTGATATTAAACGTGGACCAAAATGTCGGTACACGGACGTTCAAGATTTCCATCTACTTCAGCAAAACGGTCGTGGGGAAGGGACATCGAGGCCACTTGGGGTCAGCAGCAAACCGCTTAGCCACTGAGCAGCTCCTGCGGTCAGACTAGTGAAGTATTAACGATTCGCACGTGTCGAATGTTTTAAAGAAATTAATAAATGCAAAAAAGTTTGCACACATCGTGTGTGGGCTTTCGCTGCGGCGCAGTGGAGCACTCCTGCAGCCTGATTCCTCAAGTAAAGTCGCAGCTAGGGAAGGGCAAAATAGTTTTATATCCCCTGCAAGCTGCCGAGAATGACTTTTCGTTTGGTCAGCTTGCACTATACTCGCGCTTCCAGCAGCAACAGAGCATTGCTACATTAGTGCTCATTTATTTCCCCTGTTGTTACATAGAGCGTGATAGTGTTCAAGTATCTGGAGAGGAAAGTGCGTGAGTGGGTAGTACGTTGATGGCACGTGAAAGAAAAAAAGGCCATAATTGTAGTGACTGTGCAACATCAACAACGGAGGGTCGAACCGTTTCGGCATGAACCGTTAACCGATATTTCTTTTTCTGTTCAGTTCCGGGTCGGGTTCAGCGTGCGCAAAAAATAACGGTTCGGGTTTGGGTTCAGTTCGCGCAAAAATACCGGTTCAGTTCCGGTTTTAGGTTCAGTTCGGTTCCGGTTCGACTCCCTGATTAAAATAAGGGGTGTTTCTGCCTTTCGCATTAATCCGAAACGCGGAGCCGGGGCCAGGTCCCATCCCGCATCTCAACATTTTTACATAATAATGCAAAGATGATGTGTAGTTTGACAGAAGTCGATGAAGTTGCTCCGTAAGGCTGTACGTCAGTGGTCGGAGGCAGACTAAAACTAATACTACTTCTTGTGAACTTTAAAGAAAGCATTACGCAGCTAAGAAAAGTGCTAATACCTACCGCTGCAACGAAGTACTATCTATACTGGAATAAAGGATCCACCACCCTAGATGTGGTTCTTGTCACAAGGCAGGATCTCGAAGGTTGTCTCACAAATGATTGTTGATTCATGAGGATAAGTAGTATTGTTAAACCAACTTTCAGATAGAGTTATTACTTTTGTACACGTTGAGTTGGTTAATGAAGACAATGCAGTAATTTTGCAAAGAACACGATATGTTATTACACAGGAGGCAAGTATCGTTGGATTCATTTTACGATTAGTGAATGTTTGGGGTAACTCAGCCGAATCTAGAAAGCTGACATAGCGTCTAGCTAGCGAAACAAGGGGGAAAAGGAGGTTCGCCCAACATATGTGCCTGATTTAAGCTTTGATTAGGTTTGAGCTTCTTAAAGCAAGCCTGACGCTGTCTTTGCGTTTATTTGTACACTCTTGTGGAAAGCCACTCTCCTCGTCGTTTATAGAGAAATGCCCCGCAGTTACCTGGAGAGAGGGCTCTAATTATTTGTTCAACCTCTGTCCACTGATAAGCTCAGTTTCTTTATCTCGAGTTTGTTGACAATTATCACGGTATTGCCTTAAGTCCGTTCATTAAAAATTCTTTCATTGCACGCGTGCAACTGAAGCTTTTATTAATCATGGTATGTTCCTAAAAAGACTTTGTTAGTACTTTCTGAGACGTTTCCGCGTATTCACATTTCCCTCTACCTTAAAGTTTGTACAAGAAGACATTACGGAGTCTCGAGCAGTTTCATAAATCCTGTACTTTTCATGACCGTTATGGCCTGCCGGGCGAAGGTCCTAGTGTCAATTCTAATACTAAATCTTGGAATTCATTGTGTATATTTGTGAGATAGGCACCCACAAACTGAGAAGGCCCCTTCGAAGAGCACGACAAGAACTTACCTCCAGCTTCGTGTACACCACTTATCAGCTATTATGGATGTCCTTATTAGCACACTGTACATGTGCAAAACACTGTTCAGAGACTCCAGCAGGTTACGGCAGCGTACTTCGGAACTTGCACGCCTCCGATACTATGCTCACTTTCTCTTATTGGGTTCGCTACAGAAAGAGGCGGATTGCTATCAATAACGTTTTTGATCCACAGGAGGCCCCAACAATATCGTGCTCAAGCCCTGAACACTCCCATATAATTCGGTCACAAGACGTAATTCCGGGTTCCAAGCTGACCTCAATAATGTGGAAATGTCACGGTTGGAAAATAATTGAGGAAGCTTCTTTACAGAAGTCACCAGCAGAAGGCAACTTGAAAGTAAAAAATCATCTGTGCTTGCGCGGCTGCGCATTTCGTGAGTTGAAGTACGGAAGCACCTTGTACATTTTTTTAACCTCAGTAGTAGCTGAAGTCTTGTTATGGTGGTTCGCTGATCCTCAGTATTTGTATGGCGTGCTTCTGGGTGCAGAATGAACTAGACCGAAAACTTTGAAGCCGTTTTACGGCGCAGGCATTTGTCGCCCGTCCTTGGGCTGAGCCTCGTCGCCGTCGTTGTTAGCGAGAGAACGAGCGAAGGACCGAAGAGTAAAAAAGAAACGGAGAAGGCTGTCGCTAAATAGGGAGGAGAGGGCGGTTCGCCGTTGCGGCGCGAGGGGCGCCTTCGAAAGTGTGTGGGGTGGAGGGGGAAGGGGAAATATGCTATGCCCGCACGAGGCGCTCGACTGGGCGACGCTTTCGGAAAACGTCAGGGGGGCGTGCGGGCGGCGATGATGTGCGTTCGCTTAAGACGCAGTCCGCGGTCGCTTCCTGAGACGCACTTCGCGCCGCTGACGCAGAGGGTCACCGTAGCTGCCGCCGAGAGAACCTACCATTGAGTGCTGCCTCAGCACACTGCAGCCATCAGGAGTGAGTGCTGAACCGCGAGGGAGGCAACCGGGTGTGCTCGTCGTCAGCCGCTGCAGCTAACCAGCATCGCCGACGCCAAAACTCCGAGGGTGTGCTTAACAATGAGCGAAGGAACCAGTGCATGTGCTTCATCAGGCACTGCAAATAGAAGTTTTCTGTGACCATATAAATATATCCGTCTGAATTTCTCTGCCTCAACACGTTTTGCACAGCCAGAACAGCTAAACAGCTGCTCCCAAATATCGCATTTGGGGGTATCGCAATCGCCAGCCATTTTTTTTAGTAAATGCTGGTGAAGTTTATTTTGGCTGTGTTGTTTAGTCGGGGTTGGTAGCATTCTTTGATAAACTGCGTTATTTGTTGCAGTGGGAGCAGGCTCGGCGGGCTGTGTGCTTGCCAACAGACTGTCCAAGGATCCAAATATGCGCGTGCTCTTGCTCGAAGCAGGCGGTCCGGAGGAAGCAGCCGCGCAAGTTCCATTTTTCACCACACTGCTACAGTTCACGCACATGGACTGGGGATACCACAGCGAACCTCAGAAGAACGCCAGTTACGCCTTGTTTCAACGAGTAAGTTTACTGGAGCTGTATAAGATATTTATTCACTATAGACCGGACCTAGAGTGTCATTTAGGCATATATACGCGTCAAAAAATCTAGTTTAGGCACCTAGAGGCCCAATTCGTATTTACTTCAGCGGCATATTTTAGGACAAATTCTTCACTAGCAATCAAAACCGCCGACAACCTTGTGCAATGAGAAGCAATTTCAGTTTCTTCATAAAAATGCATCATACAAGAGTAGCCATTCTAACAAATTTATGTGAAATTTCGGTGATTGCATGCTAAAACAACGACTTAAAAGTCGCGGCAGACAAGCCGCGAAAATGTTATTCGGTATGAAGTAATGCGTCTTTTCAGTCGATATTTGTCCGCAAAAAAGAACGCTCAACGTCCGCTGAAGTCGGCGGTACGTGCTTGTACTTTAGACCGCTCTATGATCTAGTTCCATCTGGAATATCAATGTTTCTGCTCAGAACATTAGGAAGACCTTTTGGTGCAGAGTATCCAGGAGCTTTGTGTCATTACGTGTGTAATCCACGACAAAGCGACAAAGGGGTTGACGCAGCGTTCTTTGTTGGCAACGCCAATAGTGCGGAGCGGGTGTGCGCCATCCTGGCGTGCGTCTCCACCATACTCATCGTTATACAGGTCACTAGCATAACCATCACCGCTTAAGCGTTGAAGAAGACGAGGAGGCACCCCTTCGTAAGAGCTACGTAAGAGCTTGTTTTTGGTGCATGACCGCTACCAGGCATCAGGCACAAGTTTCTTAAAATACATCATTTTTTTCCGCTGTTCTACTGGCCCTGATCAGTTGTACCATGACAGTACGTGAAGCTAAAACTGTGTAATAAAGTGGACAAAAGAGGTCAAGTAGACACCCAGCGGCGACGCTGGCTTCAGTGTCGCTGTGTTCGGGTGGACATGTTCGGGTGTCGCTGTGTTCTGGCAGCCCAGTTTAGTTGTTCAGTGTAACCTCAGGAGAGCTTGCGTCGGCTCGAGCGCGGGTCTCCTCGTCTCGGGAACGGCCGCTAGGCAGTGTTGCCAACAGTTAGGGTTTTCGCCCTACATATAGGGCGTTTTTTTATTTTTTCTCTCGCTGTAGGGCCATAGAGCCCTTCAGCCTTTTTCCAGCAGGCATAGGGCGATTTTGTGTTTTCAAGTTGGTCTTTAAATTCTAAGCCAAATAAAGCCGCGAATGTATGAATTATTCTTTCATATACTGGTAAGGCTAACATTAGGTGCTGGATTGCGTTTCGCTGCTCGATCCGCGGGCAGAGAGACGTAAAAAACTGTGGTTGATCCCTCTGTCATAGGATCGGTAAAATACGAAAATGAAATATGCTGCGAAATATGGCGCTGAGCATGATTTGCGGCTCGGGGGCTGTCTTGCGGGTGTGCTTGGCGAGCTACGTCCTGCTGGCGGGTCGCTTCCATAAAGGTGTTCTGGCGTCATTTCGGTGACGGTTATGACGTCAGTGAAATCTTGTGGTATCAAGGCATAACACCCTTTCGTGTTAAAATATAAAACCCTAAAACGAACAACCCAAAGTATAAGGTACTCTTTAGTACTAAGGGCTGCCTTTCCTCAAAAAGACCTTGTGTGCCGGGGTGCACCCTTTACAGGCCGCTTGATTCGGTGTACTGGCGTCACTTCCGTGACGGATATGACATAAGCCAAATCTTCGTGAATCCCGGAATAAAACACTTTCGTGGTAAAGTCAGACTTGTCATAGAACGACAGACAGCCACAGCAATGCATGCAGAGAGGGAAGACGAAATTAGGAATGAAACGTCCATTATCGGCAGCATGGAGGAAAGCTCTCCAACATGATGAGTGACAATCGGCGTAGAGCCCACACAACCTTCTTGTGGAGTTCTATACATGTATCATACAAGGACGCTCAATGAAAACTTGACCTCTTCGGTATAATATTATGAAACGCTATAACAGTCTGTTGTATTCAGTGCCCTTCCACACTGTGAAGAATGATGACCAGCGAAGCTAAGCGCAGTCCGGTCAAAGAGTGGGCGGAACAAACTACGTGTATTTGTAGTTTGCAATTGAGCATACCTCTAAGCCAAATAGCTGAATGAAACTTCGAAGGAATCTAGTTTTATTGCAGTGGACAAACATGGATGTATCGGTAACAGCCCCCCCTCCAGAAAAATTTCCTCATACTGAGAAGTTCACTATGAAATACTTAATCAATGAAATTAAATTAAACTCAGAGTACTGTAACAGACATCTTGTTCACTAATTTCAACCTGCTTTGGTTGATAGCTTTGTGTAACCAAAGAGAGAGAGAGAGAAATCAATTTATCGAGCCTAAGGCTGCTATAGGGAGGAGCTGTGGCCGCAGGTTTGTGGTCGGCTGCGACGTTGCCAACGCGGGTGGCCAAAAGTATGTGAACCTCTTGCGCGCTGCAGTGCGTTGCGGCCAAAATTGGTTGGCAGCGCTGCCGCTAGGGCGCCAGACGAGTCAAACCTCCTCCAATGGGCTTTCCAAGAAACCCGCCGTATCTTCGCCACAAGCCAACTCTAGCATGCTTTTGAAGTTAAGTTGCGCTTGCTGTGAACACAGAGACGGGCACGGGAAGAAAACGTAGACGTTCACGAGAAGACGGCGCATTTGTTGTTGCATTCTGTGTTGTTGTATATGTATATTTTTGTGTATTGTTCCGAAAAAAATCAGTTGTTAGTGCGCTGTCTGTGAAAGAAAGGAGTCCAAGCCACAGCAAAGGAAAGAATACCTCTATTTACATGAGACCGCTATGAATGTACACCGTTTCCGATCACCTTCTTCTTCGTTATCTTTCTTTCTGTCTACCCCTAAATTGTCCTCTTCTTTATTTTCATTGTTGCCCCAATGTCCCGCGCGAAATATGCAACATCCTCCCTGCCCTTCCCAATAAATGAAGGTAGCCACTCCTCAACACAGCAAATCCCAGGTCCTCCGAACGTTGGTTGGTCAGGGAATAGACTGTACAGGTTTTCACTCCAAAGCACAATAACTCCGTTCCTGGCTAAGTCAGTCAGATACCCACGCTGCCAGTAGGGCCTCGTCTTTTTGGCACACGCAGAGAGTACCGCTGCCGTCGACGTATCCAAGATGAAATTCGCAGCTTATCTTCCACGGTCCTAAATTCTGATGGAAATTCTCTATTGGCCCGAAAAGAGTTCTGAAGGGCCTTCTGCTCCTTCCTCGATCTTACTGATTTGGCAATACTATTCTTCATGTGTGATGTATTTTTGCTGTCCCTAAAACACCCGCTGTGAACGGTTTCCATACACCTGCGTCGTCCATTATGGGTAATGGACGACGCAGGTCTTTGTGGAATCTTTGACCGTCCACTAGTGTCCCATCTCAATGTTCTACTTCCGCAGAACAATCACTTGTGTTTACACCCTCGGGACATTTGCTATATGGGACTTGTGGTGATGTTACCGGACTTCACGAGCCGACTATGTTGCTTCCGGTCAGCTCTGAAGACTCTTCAGGTGCCGTTGAAGGCAAGGCATCTTCCGTTTGGATGTCCAGTGTGGCAAAAGAATGTGACATAGTCCGCCCCTTTTGGTTGTGACAGTAAATGGGATGGGAGAGAAATTTCTGGTGAGTGAACGCTTTCAGCAGCCTCCTGAACATCGGTGTGTTCGTAGCACCCCCTACTCACTGCAAAAAACGTTTTGAAGTTTGCCGATGCATTCCATGTCTTCAGGACTTTGCAGTGTTCCCCGGTGTCCGCTTTTTCTTTTAACCAGTGGGACAGTCGGCTCAATATGTCAATCATCAAGTCTTCATACTCAATGTTGGCTGTGAATTCCTCATTCATGCAGTCGTTGCCGGTAAGCTGTTCAATTGCATCATTTAAACGCCTTAGCACAACTTCAGCTCTTCGTATATCGCGCAGAAAATTGTTCAACATATCACACACATCTGTGGTTCTGACGGTCGAGCTTAATGTTGCCCCTGCATCGCTGCACAATCTCCGAGCGATTTTCCTTTCTCTGTCTCTTTGTGCCTTTAGCTTTTCAAGCAGCATCCCAGACTGAGTGAAACTTCTTTCGTTCTGTTGATGTAGCGTTCCTTTCGTTGCGTGATTAGTTTCAGCCTTCTCCTCACCGTGTATAAAGAATCTCCCAGGTCCCATCAAGGGCGATCGTTGGAGGATGCTCTGTCGGCGCCTTCTTGTCTGTCCATGGCATCGGCTGGATTTGGTCAGCACCACCGTGACTCCGCCAATTGGAACAGTCCTTTATCCGCATACTTGGATTCCTTTTTCTAAAAGGCCGAAGGTCGGATGACTTCGAATCATGACAACTTTACCGAGATCTGGTCCACCTTGTGGGCATTTAGCCGCCGCTTTCAGTTTCGTTGGTATCCGTTCCGCCAGCTTGGTGGCCCCGACTTCTTCCTTCCCGAAATAAAGGAGTCCAAGCCACAGCAAAGGAAGGAATAACTTTATTTACATGAGATCGCTATGAATGTTCGCCGTTTCCGATCATCTTCTTCTTCCTTCTCTTTCTTTCTTTCAACCCCTGCATCGTCCTCTCCTTTATTCTCATTATTCACATATAATATCCCGCGCAAGAAATGCAACACCGTCTTCTCGTGAAAGTGTACGTTTTCTTCCCGTGCCCGTCTTTGTGTTCGCAGGAAGCGCAACGTACCTTCAAAAACATGTTACGCCAACTAGTTCGACATCAAGCTTTACTCAACTCTAGCATGCCAATTTGGTATCACCGCGACCAGCAAGTCAAGCGGCACCGACTGATACCATTCTCATCGCCACTGGGTCACCCGATCTCTCAAATCAGCGATAGAAGTTTTCCGCAGGTGGGTGGCTTGGCTAAGCATAACGCACCTCGTCTCGCCATCGGCGCTACCCGGCGTAGCTACGGCCGCCACCGCAGCTGACGTAGACGCGTAGTTGCGGACGCCGCTGCAGTGATGCTCGCCGACCCGACCACAGACGCCGCGCGGAATGCTGCAGGCTCTACGATTCCATCGAACTCAACCCAGGTAAATACGAGTGACACTCTTTTAAACGCCGTGCAGTAGAATACGATAGCGGAATCCTGCTCGGACGAAATGCACGTTGCTCGGTGGCGACCACGATTGTGTCTCATTGAATCACCCCCCAACTCCAACCGCTGGACCGTAGTGGGCTGTATACACCGCGCCCACGCGTCAATGGCCCCATCGAATCAGAGACCCGCTTCCAAAACCACCGACGCAATCGGCAATGACCGAAACAGCCGGAGCCAACCACGCCGACAGTTCGTTCTCACCCGCATTTCTCCCCTGTAACTCGCATCTCTCCTCCAGGTGCAAGCAAGTAAAGTTGGTCGTGCTGCAAGCGCAGCTACCACCCAGCCATGAAGACCAGCTTTGCTTGCATTACCAATTCAATTTCATCGTAGTGAGTACTCCTCATGAGGGCCGCGCACAGCGATACACATCACTCACCATGCTCAGCATCGAAGGCAAGACCTATGCCCTGGCCACACATGTGCCAGCACCAAAAACACCTGCGCCGGAGTCATCTCAGGGCTGCCACGAGACCTACCACTAGAAGACGTCGTCCAGACCTTCATTGAGCACAACCCCCGCTTACAGATCATCGACGAAAACGCAGGGGATCTACTCCTCTCTTCCAAATTACGTTTAAAGGAAAGAGGGTGCCCTACTGGATTCGCTTTCAGGTTGTTGCATTCCGCTGTCGTCCTGCCAAGCGCAACACTGAAGCATGCCACCTCTGCTGGGAAACCGGGCCAAGACCCGTTGTCTGCCCCAACCCTGATGCTCCCCCACGCTGCCCAACATGTGGGCTAACCTCTCCACCAGACCAGCATATTGGTCACCCCCTTTGCACCATCTGCTCCGGCCCACACCCCACTGAATCCTCTGCCTGCCCCCAGCGATATCGGCCCATACCGCCCCCAAGAAAGGACGCCCGAACCCTTACTCATCGACAATCTATCCCGAACTTCAAGTAACTTCAATCTGTCTTCGGTAACACCGCCGCCTCCAACAATGCCTCCAACAACCCACCCCAGAAGGACTTTCCTTCCCTCTCAAGTGAACATCAACAACCTGTGAACCAGCCCAAGCAGCGCCACCATCCCTTTGTACTAAACGGCTGCGGCGGCGGAGGCGACACCAACACGCCGCACAGAGGACTTTCCAAGGCGCCAAAAGCAACCTACGACCTGGTGAGCTCCGGCAGCCTCCCAGCCATTCCCACCTCTTACCAACCTTCCTCCTCTGCCAACGCTTGCGATCCCATCCTCCAGGAATTAGTTACTGAGACAAGAAGTTGGTCTCCTCAGAGCCGAAAATGCGCAAATACATGCTCACCCTTCCCAAACGACACAACCACTACAACCCTCTCAAAGCGCTTGCAATTAGAACTCAAGGATCGCCTCCGAATCCCCAGACCAATCCCCTCAAGACCACATTACACATCTCGAAGAACAACTCAATGCAGAATACGGAAACATAACTGTCCTCGTTGACACAGTTCGCGCCCTCACCGAGCAGACATCCTGCATGCAGTCCTACCTTAAAACATTTACCCAACTTTTCCCTTCCTCTACTTCCCACCCACCCTTACCAAATGGCCCACCCTACCACCTGCTCTAATACTCTGCGCGTATGGCAATGGAATTTTCGAGGATTCCGCCGTAAACGCGCAGCGCTGCAGGCCCTTATCGACGGCACACCCAAACCCCCCGACGTTATATCCCTCCAAGAACCAGGAACCGAATCCAAATGTGTTCACTTCAGCGAAATTCAGAAGGACTCTTACACCGCCATACTGTTCAGTAAAAAGCCCGCAGCACAATACATAGAACTGCGGCCCTACCTCCACCCTCACACATTCATACGCCTCATACCCAAGACCCACACCACACAGCTCACCTACACACTGAACTTGTATAGCTCTCTTCGACTCTCACACACCGTCCACGTACCGTTCAAACTAGCTATAGGACATACGAACAAAGCCCCCTTAATAATTACCGGAGATTTCAATGCCCCTCACGCAGCTTGGCGTTATTCAACTCAGAACAAAAAAAAGGCAGACTCTTATTGGAAACAGTACAGCATCACCGCCTCAACATTGAAAATGAAAGATGCATGCCCAACCGGGACGGCACCCGAAGACAGCGAGACACATCTTCAGACCTCTCCATTACCAAACGTACCCACCGCACCACGTGGCAACGTTTGGACCATACCCTAGGCAGTTACCATTACATCGTTAACATAACTACTGCTACAGCACCCCTTACAGTGAAAAAAACCCCGACCGCACACAAGAATCAATTGGCACCGATTCCGAAGTACCCGCACGGAAGCACTTCTCTTCAACCCAACACCTGAATCCTTTAACCTAACGGAGTGGATACGCGGAATAGCACACCGATATGCAGAAACATAGCTTGTTCTGCTGCACGAATTTTTCGAAACGCGTCCCAGTCGACCAGTCGAAGCGTTTTTCCAGATTTATACGTAACGCCGCCGAAAACGCTTGTGATGGCTACGATGTAATGGTCGCTACCAAGATTTTCTTGCGTGTTAAGCCACGTGGCCTCTCTCGGCATGTGTTTAGTGAAGCATAGATCAGTCGTCGTGTCTCCACTCACACTCTTGCCGATTCGGGTTGGGTACAATGGGTCTGTAACAAGGCTGCGACCTTCTTGTTGGGCGTCTAGCCAAAGGGTACGACCCTTAACGGTGTCCCGTTTGTATCCCCACTCGGTATGGTGGGCATTGAAGTCGCCTACATAAGTAAAGCGTGGCCACGGGAGATTTCGAGAGTTTTCTTTAGGAGGTTGATGAATTTGGAGTTGTTCTTGCGCGGGCTATATACGTTTAGGACAAACAATCTACCACAGTCCTTTTTTCTGGTTGGAATTAACTCTACGAGAACGTGAGCCGCCGACGCTGTGTCCGCGCTGGTCTCGTGGCGCATGGCCGTGAGGTTGCGCCTAACGAGGGTGGTGACAGCCAGGTTTAATTTGGATGATGTTACGGCTTTGTCTTCCTCCATGTCGAAGAAGGATTTGTAATTTTGGAGCCTGGCAGAAGCGCCAGTTTCTTGGAGGCAAATTACACCAGGAAAGGCGTCCGAGTGGTTAAGTTTTATGTGATGTTTGAGGTTCGCTCGCTTGCGCCGAAACCCTCGGCAGATCCACTGCCAGACGGTAAGTTCGTCAGGCTTACGGGTGGTCTGATTAAGGGAATTAAGCATGGTCCGCAGGAGCTTTGAAACTGTCCGCCGAGGATGGACGGAAGTAAGGTTTGGTGGGTTTGATGGGTGCCGCTCCCCCTTCGCGCATCGGTCTCAGAGAGGTGTTTTCGAGGTCTGTGACGCGCGTTCTGACTGGCGATCTTAGCATTAATAGATGATGATGAAGAATAAATTTTATTTGAGTCGACGTGGTTATATTAGGGCAGCGGCCAGGTGGGAGGATTCTTTAGTCCAGAATGCCTTGGACTGTGCTGGCCATCCGAGCCCTCTCCACCGGTCATTACTGGTGTGAGAGATCGGAGCAGTGGGTGGAAGAAAATAGAAGAAAACTAGAGCAGTGGGCAGAAGAAAATAAGGTTATAGGGGAACTTCAAAATTGGTTTTGAAAGGACTGAAGACTATAGAACAACATATTTGTAGTCAGCCAATGAATACAGGTGGCGAACATGCAAAACCGACATTTATGGTTGGCCTTTCTGGACATTAAAGCGACGTATGATAATGTTGACAGGGAACGGTTACGGAGTATCCTGGAGGACGAGGGAATGCGGGCAGAATTCATTAGCTTAGTCAGGGAGCTATACCGGGAGATCCAAGCGCAAAATGTGGGAGGGGATAAGATACAATAGGCCTCTTTATACCTACAAGGGTTTGAAACAAGGATGTCTTCTCTCACCACTGCTGCGCATGATCTACATGGCTTGGTTAGAAAGGAAGCTAGAGGTCAGTACGCTGGGGTTCTACTTATCATACATGAAAAACGGGCAGATGGCCATCCTTAGCAGAGAAATGTCGGGGATCATGGTCTTTAACGACGGCGCGGAGCACAAAACACTATCAGTGCCACAAGTACAAATACCACAGGTGAAAGAGCAATATATATATATATATATATATATATATATATATATATATATATATATATATATATATATATATGTATAGGAGAATGGCTCAACGACAGCGAACATTACACGCGCGCGCATGAGGCTCACCTTAAGACGAAAGGAAGACGGAACGCGGCTATAATAGTTTATAGAGTTTCGCTGTGGCCCTAGGGGCCCACAGCGAAGCTACAAACAAAGCGGTACTGGGGGATATGGACTGATCGTCTTTCGAGGCGAGGGAGGCGCAGAGCAAGATAAAGTTTGAAGAGTGACTTCGTGACATGGAGGGCGAAAAAGGGGCCGCAAGGGTGTTTAGGTACCTTATATGAGGAGGATGGATATGCGATGAAGACGGAGGACCTACAGCTGACCAAGCGGTAGGGAAAGTGGGCTTTCCACAACAGTTAAAAAGCAGGTAAGGGCAGCAGAGACGGCAAAGTGGGCACAAAGAATGGAAGCGAAAATATTAGGAAGGAAGGTTTGTTTCTATGGATGTACGAGAGGCAGAGCGCTGCTCTTCGAAACACGGGCTTAAATCAAAATACCACTTGTAAAAAACGTTTCGCTGTCCCGCTGACTTCGTTACAACGAGGGATTATTGTGCGTAGAAAAGACCATGCAGTGTAAGAGCCGAGCACAGAGAAAATCAGAGTCGCCCCACACTGTTTATAGAAGGCGTAGCTTTGAAAGAAGTCAGAACCCTGGCTTGAGTTTTAAATAAAATAGCGGTGTTATCTAGCTTCGCGCAACAAAGCGCATATTGTAGATCTAGATGGCGCTGCACGCGGATGAGAATGGAAGCGAAGAAACCCTGGAGACTTATAGGACAGAGAAACTGGAAATTAAGAACGAAGGATTCTATGACAATTCGAGAGGCAGTGCATTACTCTTCGAACCATGGGCAGGGTGCCTGAGAACCCGAGCATACACAGGTATCTACAGGCAGCAGGACGAAATATGTACATGCTGCGGCAGTGATCGGGAAACTATACACCATATTGTCAGGGGCTGCACAGAGATTCGACAACCGCGGGGGGAGGAAAACAACGTTGGCGGAGTCTTTCGGATTTGGGGCGAGGGGGGCCCTCAACTTCAAGGCCCTAGAGGTGACGAAAAGGCGACTGGAATGGTGGTGCAGGAAAAATAGGGGGGAAATGGGTACGCAGACGGAGTAATCATACGGATGAGAATTTGGAAGAGCGGAGGGAGAAAAAGGGGGTGAGAGCGATAAACTTTAAAACAAAGGTGAGGGGGACATGTAGGAGGAGCAAATCTATTAGGTAAGCAAATCAATTAGGTTAGGGCAAGTAAGTGGAATAAAAACAGGCAAGTCGGTTGCTAACAACCAACACCCCCTATCAATGGCATAGCCCCTAATCATCATCATCGTCATTATCACCATAGCTGATGGTTATCCGACGGCGTTAGCCGATATTTGCAGGGGCTGCACAGAGATACGAAAACCGTGGGGGGAGGGGGAACCGACGTTGGCGGAGGCTTTGGGATTTGGGGCGAGGGGGAACCTCAACTTCAAGGCCATAAAGGTGACGAAGAGGTGACTGGAATAGTGGTGAAGGAAAAGTAGGGAAGGGATGTGTACGCAGGCGGAGTACTCATACGGATGAGAATTTAGATGTTGAACCACAGCACAAACGACGATACAAAGAACAGGAGACTTCTTGTGCCCTCGTGTGTCCTTTCAGCGCTTCGTATGCCCTCTTGCTATCGTCCTTTGCCTCGTCGTTTGCGCTGTGGCTCAACTTGCATCACCAACTCGTCCAAATTTTCACGTTGAGAATTGAGAACAGAGGGGGAGAAAAAAGGGGGTGGGAGCGATGAGAGTGTAATACAGGGTAAGGAGGAGATGGGTGAGGAAGCAGATATATTAGGTTAGCTAGGAGTAGGGCAAGTAATTGGAATAAACTAGGCGAGTTGGTTGCTAACAACCGACGCCCCAGTTCAAAGGGAGGTCCACTAATAATCGTGATTATTATCATCGGAGCTGGGCAGTAGCTCCACAGGCTGCTCGTAGGTAGGGGTTGGGTTGGGGTGAGGGAAGGTGATTGCTGGCACTCCCATACCTTGTGATGCACAGTGCCTGGTTAGAGGTAGGATTGCCTCCTGAGACCCGAGACATGACGAAGTAAAAAGAAGTTAATTTCTTTTAGATAATTGAATTTACCAAACTACAGCTATAATTCTGATGCCATTCTTTATTTTCTATGACGGTTCGTTGAGAAGGTATCAGATGTGCAATATATTGCGCACTGGGAATAAGTGGTCAAAAAATCAAGTAGCATGATGCCATTTACAGTGCGTATGTGTTGTGTTGTGTTGTGCGTGTGCGTGTGCGTGCGTGTGTGCGCGCGTGCGTGCGTGTGCGCGCGTGCGTGTGTTGTGTTGTGTGCGTGAGTGTTGGTGATGTGTCGTGTGCGTGAGTGTGGGTGTTGTGTGCGTGGTGTTTTGTGTGTGTGTATCATGTGTGTATGTGTGTTGTGTGTGCATTGTGTTGTGGGTTGTGTGCGTGTGTGTGGTCTGTGGCTTGTGTGTGCGTCGGTTGTGTGTTGTTTGTGGGTTGTGCCTGTGCGTGTGTGTGTGTGTGTGTGTGTGTGTATGTGTGTGTGTGCCTCCCTATTTCTGACAGAGACGAAGAAGCCAATCGGCTATGGAAAGTTCGTCATTAGAAACGCCTGCCTCTCTATGCCGTGCTCACCAAACATCTGAGTTGACAAGCAAATTATTCCCTTCTCCGGTGAGTGCACATTGGATCAGTTCGTTCTGGAAAGCTGAAATTGACAGGCCTGAAGAAGTTTAGCTTGGCAAGCCATCAAGGCTTAAATCTTATATTTTGAAATCTTAGATCTTGAAATCTCAGATGTCAAGTCTTAGATGTGAAATCTTTCAGGGGAAAGGAAGCCCAGCATCAAAGAAACAGCATGAAATTCGTGCTGCTTGTCCCTATTGCCGCAGTCCTATCAAGAATATCGAGGGAAGAGGCATCGGTGGCATCTAAAGCGATTTTTTATTATTTATTTGCACAAAAACACCCCTAATTTTAAAATAGTGAAAGTGCAAATCAAAGTAATGAGTTCTGCTAAATGTAGTGGCAAAGATGCAACATTATCCTGACGTGCAATCTGTTGCACATCGAATTTACTGGTGAAATAAAGAAGAAAACAGAAAAGTGAGGGCGGAAATAGCGGTGGCATATGAGACCTTAGTCTTTTGTGAGCTCGTAAAACGAAATTCGCGGGCGTCACAGCATTTTTAAATACATGAGAACGGGTTTACTTGGTGGCGTCGATAGAAAACCTCCGAACTGAAAAACGCCAATTTTGTTTGTTAGTATGAGCGCCACCTCGCAAGTACAGTTGCATGAAACACAAACTCTAGGAACCACCGGTCTCTACTGTAGCTTGGAAACACTGTTTTGGTTTCGCTTGCAGCTTGTATTGTTTACGAAGAGCCTAATTCTGAATGTGCCATACATTGCACGCGGGGTCTTAGGAGGATGTAGCAAGATGTAGCGTGATATTCATGGCATCTAGAAGGGTGTTATGTGGGTAGGAGTTTGTAGTCACCGGGAGATAGTCCCTTCATCACGAGAGAAGGGCGTGTTCGAGAATGTGTTTTTGCGACACTTTTTCCTATAGCGGGCGAGTATATCGGCGTATGTTTGCAGTGGGTTGGTGTAAAAAAAAACAACCGAGGGAAGAGCCGGTCGCAAACCGCCGTCCTTGGAATCGAGAAGCTAAGACGGATCCTCTGCACGACAATGACAGACGCTTTGGCAGGTGATATCCTACTCTTAAATATTCCAATTTCATCTGACGGTACTGTAGCCATTGCTTCAGCGATCAGCTAGAATGCCATCGGACGGCACCCTAGACACTGCGTAGCCTTCAACACAGAGAGGCGTATGTTGAACGACTGCGCTGTGGCTCGAATTCTTTCAAGCATTCTGTCATCGGATGCTGCACCTGTTCAGTATTGACATGTACATATATTCTCCTTAAGCTTAGCCTGCAAATGGCCTTTTACCACCACCTAACATCGCTTTGTTGAAGGGTGCTGTTCTCACGCCTGATATCTATCGCCCAAGGAAGTTTTCGCACTAATGAGGTGAGAAGCGGGCAACATATGCTCCACGGGACAACACGACAGCGATCAGACGGTTTCCGGTCACGGATTTGCAAGGAAACAAACAACCTAGCACACGCGTGTGCGCTCTGGCAAGGCAACCTGGGCATCCACTAGCTGCTGCCTGTGTCTCTGATGTAGAGAATGCTGTGCCTATCAGCCAGCAGTCTCTTCTCCTCACTCTCATTGGTTGTTTTCTGCAATAAAAAATTACCACCACTGAACCCGGATTTAGCTGTGCAATGGAGCAGTGCATTGAATTTTGCACATAAACAAATACAGGGGCCAGAATCACATGTATAATACATGCTCAGTGACGGCGACATTGCAGCAATAGGGATCTCGATCCTTTCGTGGCTCACTACCATCAGCGCCCCGCTTAGCCACAAGTCAACTATGACATTTACTGAGCTGGCTCGACTACGCGCTACTTTTCAGTATACTTTAATGCAGCCGGCCAAGCTGTGTTTCTTTACCTTCTCCTGGTGACCACTTTAGAGCTTAAAAACACTTTTAATAGAACGGCTGACTGCGAAATCAATTTTGTTCCGCCTAGTAGCAATACAAAGGGGCACAGCTTGGAATTGCACTGGCTCCCTGCAGACTGTGGAGTTGCCGGCAACGTCACAGCCGAAAAAAAATTACACCATCTTCCCGTGGGGAACCCTGATGAGGATGCGAAGCATCGTGGCGGTTCCGTGTGGTTCCATTGTGTTGCCGTTATGTTGAGTGATCTGGTTTTTACTAGCGCCAGAGGGAATTCCGCGTCCGGGTCCACACCGGTGGCAAAGGCACGCAAGTGCTGTTGTGTTACGGTGAGTAGGCGGTGGTTCTCGAGGTGCGAAACTCGTCCATCATGTTCTTCTCGATGTTGTCTCTGTGGTAGAATCGGTAGTCTCCGTCAGCTTTGGTGAGGTAAAGGTTGTTGACATTGGTGCACCGGCTGAGAGCAATGTACACGCCCTCCTCTTCGCAGCTTTGTCTTCTCGTTCTTCTTCTTCGGCGGTTCCCCTACGGAAAGATGACGACGGTGGTTGAACGCGAACCTATCTCGTGATGGATTCTTTCGTTGGCCAATCCCTAGGGGCATCCTGCCACAATCAGCATCAGAGGCACTGCGGACGGGGCTGGTTGAGCTGCAAGGCGCGTGGCGCTTCCCGCCACAGCTTTCCCACGGGAAATTCAGCATCCCCCTCTAAAGTTTTCAGTTCGTTGTTTCCGTTGACGTTCAGCTTCGCGTGCCTTCGTTGTATCAGTAGCTTCTTGACGTAGTTTGAATGAGTCAAGGACATAAGGCGCGTTCGTAGCACTTGCTCCTGTCCCGGATTTGTAGCGTTGTGGGAAGAGCACCGAGTACCTCCCGATGCGGCCAGAGAGTCGTGGGATGGAAACCGGGCGCCGCTAACTATTTCTTTTTTTTATAGTGTAGTATCGCGGAGCTGTGGGTGTAAGGAGGAGAGTTGCGCATGCGCAGTGAGCGTGTGGACGGCGCCGCCATCAACGACGGAGGACCAGGCGAGCCTAAGAAATGCTCCGCATTTAAAAGCCGCCTCATCTGCCCACAGTCTCCGTTTAAAAGGCTGCTCAATCTCATTCACAAGAAAGGTTGCGGCCACATCACCATTGCAGCAGCAGCGGTCGCGGCCGGTGACTGTTGTTAAATTCCACCCGTTTTACACACAGATTTGCACACTTTCGTTTGTACCTCGCATTCTTAGTTACCCCTTTTGTGTTGCGACTGCTGCTGCTGCAGTGCTTTTGTGGTGTAACCATGCCAACCAATGCTGAACTGGCGAAGGGAATAGAGGAGTTAGAGGAGTCGTTTGACAATAGGGTGTCCAAAGCTGTGGAGGCAGCCGTTTCTTCCGCTCTGTCCAAGTTGCAGCTTGAGTCCGCTTCGGGGAATGAACCCCTGCAGAATGAAGTCGCTGAATGCCAGGAAAGCATGACCATGCTGAATGACCTAGTGGAACAAGTAAAGTCTGAACTGGAAGAGCTTAAGGCTGCCAATAAAAGGCTAAATGCACGCAACGAAGAACTGGAAAGCAGAGTAGCTGAACTTGAACAATACTCAAGGAAAAATAATATCGAAATCAGGGGAGTTCCGGAAACGCAAGGGGAAGATGCAGTGGGAATAGTGAAAACAATCGCGGAAAAAATAGAAATTCCTGTTTCCGAAGCTGACCTTGATGTCGTGCACCGAGTACCTGCTAAGGGAAATGTCAAAAACCTAATCGTTCGCTTTTGCTCTCACGCCAAAAAGGCTGAATTCGTCGCGAAGGCGCGGAAGGCACGACTGCAAACAGACGAAATCAACTTTCACGGTGCTGACCCAAAACCGGTCTACATTAATGACCACCTCACCCCTGCCAACAAACGTTTGTTTGGGAAGGCTCTAAACCTGAAAAAAGAAAACAACTGGCGGTTTCTCTGGACCGAAGATTGCCAAATTAAGGCCACGAAAACCGAAGACAGCAAAGTTCACCGTATTCGCAACGAGGCTGACCTTTCCATCTTCCGTTAATATGGCACCCGAATAAGCAAACACCAGCAAAATATGGCCTATATTGGACTGAACGAATTTCAATCGATCAGTAACCACACGTGCTACTCTGCTGTCCACGTTAACGCCCGTAGCCTCCGCAAACATTACAACAAATTTCACACTTTATTTTCGTCAACGACCTCCCTCATTTCTGTCATTTGTGTCTCGGAAACATGGCTATCAGAAAGTGACAAGAACCTGTATGGCTTCCCGTCTTATACCGCAGAATACTGCCACCGACGAAATTCAAGCCATGGTGGATCAGCCATTTTTGTACTAGGTAGTGTAACTAATAAAGGTACACTTGACCTTTCTGTTAATGTACCGGATTGCGAATCTGTATGGATTGAAGGTGATAGTACTAATTTTTTTAACGATAACAAGAAAACCGTTTTTGGCTGCATTTACCGTTTGCCGACCTCTCCTATCTCAAACTTCTGTTCCGCTTTTGATGATCTCCTGTATTCTCTGTCAAACGAAAAAAAAACGTCGTGATCTTAGGGGATATAAACATAAACCTTCTAGATGACTCGGTCGCGCACGTTAATGAATACACTAATTGCTTTCTTGGCTATGGATATGAGACACTAATTCACGCACCAACCCGTTCTTCGAGCACCAACTCAGGGACAGTTATTGATCACGCGCTAACAAATGCCCTCACCCCACCTGAAGCGTTCATCATTCGAGCAAGCATTACTGATCATTATCCAATAGCCCTTCGTTTTCACTGTGCAAAACACTATTCGAAAGATCAGTCATACAGAACAATATTCAACAAACACCAATTCCGAGAGGTAATGTCATGCGCCCCCTGGTCCCGAGTCTTGTCGTGTCAAGATGCTCAGTCATCGTACAGTGAATTTACGGCGATAATAAACAACTGCATAACGTCATCTACATCGACAGTAAAATGTCGTAAAACTACTCTTTCCCTGAGAACCCCTGGTTAACTCCCGGATTGCACAAAAGCATGCGTAAAAAAGAAAACCTGTACAAAAAAAAAAAAAACTAAGCGGCAACCTTTCAACGCCACGCTTCTCAGGCGGTACAAAAAATATTCTGTTACTTCGACGCTAGTGCTGAAAACCGCTAAAAAGAAATATTACGAAGGACGAATAAGTGAAACCGGTAGTAACAGCGGAAAGCAGTGGCGTATCATTAACGAATTTCTGAATAACAATGCTCCTCAGAATGTTATCTCAGAAATACAACACCATGGTCTTTCGCTCAGCACAAACAAAGAAATCGCTAATGCGTTCAGCTCATTTTTTTTCGACAACATCAAATGTAACGAATGCACCATTTACCTCTGCACAACGAAAGGTTTCACAATCATTCTTTCTTTCAGAGTTTCATTCAGTGAAGTTAATTCTACTATCACTAATCTTAAAACAACCAGTGCCGGCCTTGATAACATTCATGCGCGCTACATCAAGGATACTGTTCATATTATATCTGATACACTAACTTACATTGTAAATGTAATTTTTAAAACTGCTGTCTTCCCACAAGAGCTGAAAAGAAGGGAATTAATTCCTGTTTTCAAAAGGGGGATAAGACTGCCATGAATAACTACAGACCAATTTCTATACTTCCTTTTTTAGTAAATGATTGAAAAGCTAATTGAACAACGTCTTTTAAACTACCTCATTAAGTTCGTAATTCTGAAGCCTCGACAGGTCGGTTTCCGGACCGGTTACTCCACTAATCTTGCTCTAATAGCTCTGACTGATCAATTTAAGAAGGCAATCGATGAAGGTAAAGTAGTCGGATCCGTTTTCATAGATTTTAGTAAGGCATTTGATTCCATAAATGACGACATTCTTTTTCAAAAATTATCCTCATATGGTATAATCGGTCTCCCTTTAAACCTCATTAAGAATTACTTGTTCGATCGAGAACAAACCGTCAACGTATCAGGTGCAATGTCGGATATAAAAATTGTAAATATAGGCGTACCGCAAGGGTCTATCCTTGGTGCAATCTTATTCTTAATTTACATTAATGACCTCCTAAACTGCCTAACAACTCCAGCCGATTGCCTACTTTATGCTGACGACACAACCATTTACACCGCTCACGAAAATATCGATGAAATAACACAGCAGCTTCGGAAACTTAGCATGTGGTGCGACATGAATAAGCTAGTAATTAATCCATGCAAAACACAATTCATGTTATTTAGTTCCCGTAAGCTCAGGCACGATAATGTGACCATACTCATTAACTCCCACCCCATATTCCCAAACAATTAATGCTTGTTTCTCGGTGTTCAACTGAACTGCTCCCTTAAATTCACTGCTCACATTCAGTATTTAAAAAGAATACGGCATATGGTATTAGAGTTTTGCTAAAAGCGCGTCAATATTTTAGCTTATCAACGCTCATTGTCACATGCATTTGTTCATAGTCACATCAACTACTGTATCGTGTCTTGGGGTCTTACTTATCATTCGCACCTCACTCCCCTTCAGCACGTTCAAAACCAAGCGGCTCGACTGATAACATCCAGCCAGTACAACGCGCATGTGCCCCCACTTTTTCGGAAACTAAACGTTTTTACCATTGACAAACTCATTCTGTATAACCTGGGAATATCTGCTTACCGTTTAACGAAAAATTCGGAATACTTATACATAATCAATAGAAAGCAATTTACCAATCCTAAGAACACACGGTTCTCACTTCAACACAACTATCTGCTTCCAAGAGTGCGCACAAACTATGGAAAACAAACGGTATAAATAACTGGAACAGCCTCCCCCTTGAACTTAAAGATCTGTAGCCTATTTCTTCATTCACTTACTCAGGACATTTTTATCCCGCTAATTGTTGTGGTCTGTTTTTTACTGTGATTACCTAGAAAATTCATTGTTACGCCTATGTTCTTCATGACCAACCTTTAAATCAGTTGCACTGTATAATTATATATTCGGTTTTCGAAAATATTTGTCACACAAAGGTATAATATTTTATTAGCCTTGTTTGTCGTATTTTCACCTTATCTACTGTTCACCCGACTGCATTTTGTGTACCTTTTTATATCACTTCTCGCGATTACTAACAAGAGGTCCCACTACAGTGTTTACTTTGGGACCTCTTTCTGTATATTGTGTTGTATGACATTCACCAGGATCTAATAAACCTTGTTTCAATTAAAAAAATACCCGCATTTTACACCACATGTAAGAGGGTCTATCTTGACTGAAGCAAAGCAGCAATAAGCACCTCTGGAAGAGCTCGACATCATGTGCGCCTTCGGGATGCCACCAGTGCTTAGCAAGCGCGGGGAAGTCATTCTACATTGGCTGCACTTGATTGTGGCATACCCTAGACAGTACCTCTGCAAAATACAGCGGGCGTCTTCACCTACTTGCTCCGCTTGGGACACATGAGAACAAATCCGTGATGTCGTAAGCACGTGTTCAAAGTACATCGGGCGCAGGCAGAAACTCGTACTACCTTTGCACAGTCCGCTTGATGCGGTGTTTGAGTTCAGATCTGTTTTTGGTCAATGGTCGTTCTTCAGTGAGGCCGCATGCGACACCAAAGTTTTTTCGGTGTTGCGTAGGAGCACAATCCTGGAAAAGTTTTGGGAATAACTTCTGTCTGTCTGTGACTATTTCATTGGTGCTGTGTTTTCCTCTCTTTTTCCCCAGCATCTGGTGTAACAAGGCAGCGCGACGACTCGACTAACATTATCGTTTCCCATTAAATTGACTCTCCCTCTTCTCACACGCAAAAATGCCTCCCACCAACAAGCCTGTATCCAACCCGCTGAAATTGAGCCCGTGAACACAGCTTGTTCTCTTGAATAAAGTCATGACCGGAATGCTTCAACCATCTCAGTATTACTGACCGTTGTTAGAGACGATGTCGCCAACCTGGGCCTTTACTCCGTGTAGGCATTAAGAAGCCATGATCTCTGTGAGGGGTTCTCTTCTGATTGTCCAAAGACTGGCCTACCTGCAGGCTATGACTTCCCACCGCTTTTCTGACCTCGCACTCCTGGTGAGTTAGCACTCGATGGTCGGCCTATCTGCCCCAGCTGCTGTCACCCTGGTCACGTTACTGTTACGGCCGTACCATCTTGGCGTCACCCTTCAGAAGGTTCCGCAGACAACAAACAAGACGTATTGCGTAATACTGGTGACTTTGCCGGAATGTTAGCATGGGATCTTCTACCGCTACAAGCTTATAATATCTACTGCCTGGTTGCGTTAACAGGACATTTTCGATTTGAGCAATTGTCTTGTGGGCATTACATCGACCTTCCATAATTGCATCAATACGAGTGATACAAGTGCCACCTGCCGAAGCCTAAACTCTGGGTTTTTGCCGAACGCACAGTATTGCGAGACGACGCCTCGTCACTGGTGTCAAAGCTTAATGCGGCCGATAGCGTGGGTTTCAATGTATCGTAGCAATATGTATGTATGTATGTATGTATGTATGTATGTATGTATGTATGTATGTATGTATGTATGTATGTATGTATGTATGTATGTATGTATGTATGTATGTATGTATGTATGTATGTATGTATGTATTATGTATGTATGTATGAATGTATGTATGTATGTATGCATGTGTGTATGTATGTATGTATGGATGGCTGGATGGATGGATTTATGTGTGTATGTATGTATGTATTACATCGCGCAGCCACGTTCACCCCTATGTGTCAGTGACCATTATGGGTGTTCAAAGTTTGCAAATTCATTTAGAGGCCAGCATTTATTACAATGAGATAAAATATTCCTAACTTTTTATGCGAGCAGAAAAGAATCTTCCGTACAACGTTTTATTCGGATGTCTGATCAGTTAAATTTTAAAAATATTAATTGCCGATTATTTTTACGATAGCTTATATTGTACACGGGTCTCTAAATATAGTTTACCATTTCTTGAATTTGTCGGAGTTGCATTGATTTGTTATGTTTCGTAGGCAAATTTTTATTTTATAAACTACATGAGTGGTTTCTAAAATTTAGCTCGTTTCAAATTATCTCTAAGTATTCACGTTTTTATTACGTCATCACCATCTCTTAGTTAGGAGGCATCAGTGCTCCTTTCTACCGTTTTTCTTAGATCAACACATTGCCAAGAGGAAAAACATTGGGAGGAACCAGTTCCTTGAACTTTATGGTATACTCAAGAGGGAATCCTGAAGACTACAACAGCTGGGAAAGTGAATATGGCGCACAGAACTGGTCGTACAGGCATGTGAAGGAAGACTTTAAGGCCATAGAAAAATCCTACCTTAATATGGAGCCGGGTGAGTGATCTGAAGGCATTTTTGAGAGTAACAAGACAGTTTTTACGTCGCAATTGTCTTGGTTCTCTTTTCACTCATATTGGATAGTAGGCTAACTTCGCCACGACAGAGCACTAGCTTTGAGGTATTTACGCGACGCTTCGATTTTAAAAAATAGCTTTTTACACTAATTAAATAAACTTCTTGAGTTTATGGAAAGCGCGCATAATTTTAGATTCTATTAAACATTTAAAACCTTCAGCGTTTGTAGGCAGAAACCCTTTGAATATACATGCAACCTTCCAATGTCTCTCCTGTGCCTCCGGAGCAGCTGCCTACTTCGATTTGCACTAACTATGACGTGCAAGCGCCCAAGCTCTCCAGCCTGGAACTATGAAGCCGGGTTTCAGCAGCGAAGGCCTTGCTTAGGAGCGAAATCACTATCGATATTGTGATTCAATTCGAGGTGGCGGGATGTGTCTAGGTTCAAGCTACGATCCAACGGTGGTGTGTGTGCATCTTGACATATAGCGTAACATGTAAATACCATGTATATACCACCTCGAGCAACTTTCTGTTATCCGCAGACTTTTACGTAAGCCATCGGCACGGGAATTCCTATAACATGTTGCGATAATCGCGAATCAGTGATCAAACAGTCGCCAGCATATGAACGCTGAATGCTTCCCTGGATTTACGGGCGTAGGGGTACTGGTGCATTTGTTGCTATTGTGTGTGCCCATTGAATTTTTGGTTGTTTCATATCAACTCGAGTAATTCGTGCACACAGTAGCACTAGGATTTACTCTCGGGTTCCAGTAAAGAAAATAAGACTTGTTCATTACACTAACACAGCGCGATTTCGTAGAAACCCATTTGTCGGTTTTGTATTACGGAAGGCAAGATCGAGCGAAATATCATAGGGACCGTATGTCGCATGCTTATAAATTCCGTTATTATTATTAGGCTTACGATTTCCTCAGATCATTACAGAACCATGATTTATACTAATTGGTCGACTAAATACGTCCGAAAAAAGGAGCTACGGATATTAAGGAAAGCCCATGACTATTAAAATTCTAAGAACGATTGCTTGGGCTACATAATGCCAAATTTCGGCCGCTATCTGGCTGTAACTGGTTTGGAATTTCTGTCAGAAAACAGGTTAAAAATTCTTGAACCCGAAGTCTACGTTGGCCGCACCATCGCCAAATCCAAAACGCTCTCATGGCTCGCACATGTCCACGTTACCTATTACCATGTAAGCGTCAGACGTATTTAAGGAAAAATATGAGGTTATACACAAATGTATCAGCGTCTTCCAAATGAAGAACGAGCATTAAATTGGGTGATGGGATCGCAAAGAAATAAAATATGACTTCAACACGCTGCAAACAGAATTGGGACGAAGGTAAACACAAAAACGAAAGATGCCGCAAGAAACATCAAATTGCCCCACAGACGTCGCACCACCAGCCATACCCCTGCAAAATTGGTAGGAGCTCACCGAAACCTCACCGGATTAGAGGGCCGTGAGCGTAAGGTTCATAGGGATAGTTGAAAAATGACGAGGAGGTATACGTGGAAGGGGCGGCACAAGAATATTTTCTTGCGACATGACAATTGCGACATGATATGGAGGGCTTGTATCCTGAGCTGGGTTGGTTTCATATGTCCTTCCACAAGGTTGCTGCTGAAAAGATTAAAAATCACTTCTATTTATTTATTTATTTAGTAATACTGCTAACCCCAATTAAAGGGGTTATAGCAGAGTGGTTAATACATAGATACATTTGTACACGTTTGGATGCGAAAACATCAAAACAACACCACAGTACTACCAGGCAAACAATACAGTGATTTCTCGAGCTCGGCCTCGATATATATATATATATATATATATATATATATATATATATATATAGAGAGAGAGAGAGAGAGAGAGAAAGGGAAAACTCACAAAGCATGCAGAAAGAGCACAAGTGTCGGATACGCAGCAAGAACAGTAACAAAGAAAGTTAATTCACGTGGCGGCAATGGGACTACCCTTCGGCAGGGTACAGTTACATGATTTTGCTGTCACAAACATTTGAAACAAATTTAAACTGTATTTTGGGTGTGCCCTCTGCGTATGGAAAGAATAGATACGGCGGTGCACAAAAGAGCATTGCACAGTGCGCTAGCAACCGAAAAGGAAATAGGTAGGTAGGGTTCATAGACCAGAAAGGCTTCAATGGTGCAAGGTGGGGGAGGGGGGGGGGGGCGGAAGGTGGCCTCCTTCGTAAGGACAAATCGCATTGTCGAGCCGCGGCTCGATCCTGCTCGACCAGTTCCGTTCACATGTGGCACCAGCACGTTGGTAAAACGAGTAGATGCGTAAATTTTAAACTCAGAGAACATCTGTCCAGCCTTAAAGGTCGGCCATACACGCATCTGGCTGCGCATAGTGCGCAGTGCACAACAAACTGCGAGCCGTTGTTTGACCCAACGACGACGGAGTTCCACCACCAAGACAGGACTATGAAAGAGATAGTGGAAGCCTGGAAGATGTCGAAATTAAAGGGAATATGCATATGTAAACCGTCAGTAGCGCTTGTCCGATAAGGAAATTAAGTTGTTAGACGAGTTGAGACAATGCAAAGTTTAAAGTGTTTTTTTGTGTGTTTGTGTGTATGACGTGATACGTACATAGTTGATCATGCACGGGTGTTGTCAAAGAGGGTATATATGTGCTGTGTGATGAATAAAAATTTAGTTGTTAGTCTGCGCTTGTCTTCGTGCCTTTCGTTCAGTCCTCATTTTTGTGCGCTGAAGTTACAGTCATGAATTGTCACCAACTGGCCTGCGTTTCAGTGTTATTACAGGATAAAAACAACTCCAAGTGACCGATTCCTGTAAGCCATTCCATAAGAAGTCTTCCACTAGTCTGCCACTAGTCCGTAACCCCTCAGGTCCAGGGGATTAACCACTATGGAATTTTTCTGTTGCTTCTTCAATTAAACCGACATTTATGGATATTTTAAGTCCCTCTGTAACGTAGCTTTCCAGCTACTGTATTTGTGGGAGAAACAGACGGTCGAAACCAATTTGAGGATTTTAGGAGTGATGCACCTTAGAGGCTCGGGCTGTCGGAATCTCATGTACCAAAACACCGGGCCGCTTGTTTTCAAGGTATCGAGGGTGAATTCCGTGACGCACACTAAAAGAACGCACCGACACACTCTTTTTCTAAACCTCCGAACTAGAATATTTCGTCTTCATGGTCAAGAACGCGTACGAAAAGAACACTCTGGGAAGCTCATTATACAACGGCTCGAGCTAGAACGCTTCGTGCTTGAAAGACACGAGACTTTTACAGTAAGACTGTGAATCTACCCCCCACTCCAGCCCCCCCCCCATGGTTTCACCTCCGTGCGCAAAAAGCCAAGGCGCCAAGGCCTAAAACGGCGAGCGCTCAGCATCGAAACCGCATTTACACTTCATCATAACTTGGAAACCGCATCATAGATGTAAACAGCATCCCAGAAACCGCATCATAAACTTATACACTGAATGCTTCACCCTTCACCAGATGAGAGAAAAGGGGTTGGTAATGCTGGGCAAACGCAAAGGGTGCTTTCGGTTGGTATTCCGTAAGCGCATCGTGAAACAAAATTCTGCTTATCTCGCTTTGTTCGGCAAGTACACGTTTTGTTGGAATCTCACCAGTCGTAAAGTTTTCTGCTCCTGGTCTTATCAATGCTTCTTTATTCGACTGCTATCAGTTCTATCTTTGCCTTTATGTCACGCGTGTCAGGCATGAAAGTGCCGGATCATTACTTCTTCTATGAGTCGAAAGTACTGACGCTGTCGCAGCGATCTGGGGCGGTATTCTCGTAACTGTCCCTTTTGAAAACGTCCCTTTTGAGTCCCTTTCATCGTGACGTACTTCCGGTTAAGCAAAGGGCGTTGACAGTAGGTTTGCCGCGCTTGCGTTACGTCACTTCCGGTTGTTTGCTTTTAGCCAATCAGGGCTCTCCAAAAGGGACACTTTTGAAAGGGACGCAAAAGGGACAAAACTCGAGAATACCGCCCCTGGAGGAGACAGCGTAGCAAGCAGTGTTGTACACGTTCCTCCACAATAGGAACGAAAGCTCGTTCCTCGTTCCTTGCCAATTTTGAAATGAGTTCCCGTTACAAGTTCCTTTATTGCGAAAGGAACGCGTTCCAGTTCCACTTCGAAAATTAGAACGTGTCGTTACATTAGCGTTACAATTAGGTTTTTAAATTAAAATATAGTGTCGGATAATCTTGCGTCGAAATTAAGTGACACATTTAAAACTCACATCGAACTACGTATATTATACGAATATTAACACCACCGGCCGCAGATTATCTGGAGATAAAGATAATCAAAAGAAACGCTCCTAGGCGAATTTTTTCAGGGAGCACCGGACAAACTCCAGACGGCTCGAGGACATTTCGGTGCAGGATATTTTGGTGCGGAAATTTTGGTGTACGGAAATATCGGTTTACGGACATATCGGTGTACGGGCGTTTCGGTGCACGCACATTTCGGTGTACGGACATTTCGGCGACCAAATTATCCGGTGCTTGCCTGTTTGCGACAGTCGTTATATTTTTATTTCTGCTAAACGCGGGTTATGAACAACAATCTGACGCAGTGAATTTATTTTTTTGATTGATGCCATGTTCGATCTTTGCCAGGTATTTTCAGAAATTCTACATTTATATATTTTTGTTTAATATCTCTTCCCGGGGACACCTGTTATGCAGCCGATTGAAGTCTTTAGCACACGTTTTTTTTTCATTTATGACAGGTTCTTAATTTATATTCGCTCCTTTTTAGCTAAGACCATTACCCATGTTTACGATGGTCTACCGCCTCTTTTGTATTTTTTTTAAATTAAACACCCTCAAATTACATAAATTACATGCACACTCTCAATATCAAAAAAGTAACAAACATTAGCTAGCCCCCCAGAATGAAGAAAACCTTATGAAGAGTATTACGTAGGCTGGGCTGCCTTGCTACTATGAATTCGCGAACACTAGGTCTAGGATATTGTCGGGGAGGAGAAACGGGCCTTTTGGAAAACAGCCGCAGGTTCTAATATCCTAAATGCTGATTAAGCGCGTACTGGTTGTGCATGCAAATTCCACCCATTGTGTTCGGGACAACTAACCTTCGTTTAATGTTTACAAGCCTACATTTACCACATTTTAATTCTTTGTTCTACCGCCCCCCCCCCCTCCCACCTACCGCCTGTACGCTCGAATCTCGACCAGATTTCTTTTTTAGCCATATTATTTTCGGTTTCCCCTTAACATCCTCCTGGCGTGTTTGAGTTCACGGTCTGCGAAGCGTCCCCGGAGTGATTTTTTATTTTTTATTTAGAACAGACTGCTAGCCTCTTAGTGGAGGTTTTTGCAGGAATTGGGTGATACATTCAGAACAATGACATAGGACACTTCGCGTTTAAAACAGAGAAAAAGCTTTAAATTCCCCAGGGGCGCACGAAACCTCTATAATGTGACACAAAAAGCAACCCAAAAAGCCGCTGAGAACACAATGGCCACTATCGTTTGCTGGCTACGCCCGTCCGCGCGTCGCGGTCATATTGACGGCGCCCCCACTCCAGAAATCGCGCTTTCTGCGCCTTCAGTCGCCCCCTTAGGAATTAACTCATCAAGTCGCGCATATCATGGACACCCCAGGTATACATCGCTTCCTCTGATTATAAGGAGCAAAAAATATGAATAGGCTAGTGTGACGAGAGCGGCAACAGTCATCTTCAAGTTTTCGAAGTCGAGTCGACGCAATGGTGAAGCACAATTACACCCCTCTCTCTCTCTACTTAGGGGGATGATTGCCGGCGGGGCTCAGCTTTCCCCTCCACTAAGTGACGCCACCGTAAGTGCGATCGTTGGTTTGTTAGTTTTAAGTAGAACAGGCACCGAATGCAACGAAGGCGAGATTGATTGAGAAAATAATTAAAACGAAATGCACACGCGCTTAATCGACCTCGTTTTTCTGTTGTTTTTTCGCAGAAGTTTTGCTGGGAGGGGGAGCAATAGACTAAAAGCAGCAGCGTCTTGCACCGTTGGGGGAACTGAAAAGAAAGCGCTTTGGTAACACTTAAAGTATTAGGGTTGTTCACATGAATGTTAAAATAACAAAAAATGGTCAAACGGATCCAAATTAACGTTAATTTTACCATCTGCCACAGAAATTGGGTTTCACGTGGCAATGCCACGTCAGGGTTTAGCGTTCGTTTCCATGAACGGCGGCGCAAGCACAAGTCTCGAACGTAAAATCCTATCAAGTCACGAAATTACAATATTAAAGCAAAATGTTCAAAGAATGCCTGGGACATCCCCTCACTCAAAATGTCTGGGCCGAGACGTCGACGTCGTGCACCAAAATGTCCGTGCACAGAAATGTCCGCACCGAAACGTCCTGGACCGAAATGTCCGACACCGAAATGTCCGGATCCCGTTTAGCAGTCCGTCCATTTCGTTGGCTACGTTGTTACCGGGTCGACCGGGACCGGTCTACTCCTGAGCCCCCGGAAGGGCGAGTAGGAAGGGTACGGAGGCACGGACATGGCTAAGGCAGGCCCGCCGAACTAATCCCCCTACCGCGACGAATGCCCAAGTGCCCAGCCGGGTCCCGGTCAACCCAGTAACAACGCATACGACAGAACTGGCGGACTGCTAAAACTCTCTATTCTTTCCCCGCCACGGAACGATTCTATCGGCCAGACTCGAATTCTGGCCTCCCCAGACAAACGATGAAGGGTGAAAAGCATTCTCGCGGCTACGCTATTCACCCGTCGAACGCCGCGTAAGCAACCAGCATGAAAGCAAGCACAAGCTGCGGCCTGCTGCGTGGTTATTCTTCTGCCTTTGACCTTCGAGGGAGCACGTACGGCTGAAGGGCGGGCAAACTGACCGGCTTATAGGAAGAGAAACGCAGTAGGGCTTTTGGATTTTTGTACTCCAGCCTTGGCATCAAACACAGCCAAATCCTAGCGATGTAACGGCAGGAACGCGGTTCCTGCCGTTCCTTCAAAAATGTAACGAGTTACCGTTACAGTTCCACCGACCCTTAATGGAACGGTGGCGTTCCTCCGTTCCTCCAAAAAGGAACTAGTTCCAGGAACGCCGTTCCTTGTAAGGCCGTTCCGTACAACACTGGTAGCAAGGAGCTGAGCAAGCGCCAAGCACACTGGCATCAAGTGAGATGAATGCTTGAACGAGACGTTTATATAGGCATAGCTCTTCTCAGCTACTAAATCTGGTGACAGTGTTTATATTTGTCGACATTTTTAAGCAAAGCAAAACATTAAGCACATTGGAGACTAAACACCAATACTTAAGTGATATTTGCATTGTCCTTTTCATTAAAATACATGGCGTTTCTAGTTTTACGATAGCGAATAAAAAATGCGCCATCGAAAAACAAAAGCTCTCGTGCGCCACCTTGTGGTAGTGTTCCAAGTTACAAAACTAACAAAAGGTTCCACTGGGTGCCGCAAGCGGTGGAACACGGTAAAAATTAATTGGCTCGAACGGAAATCGATCGGCTTTCTTTGAAGAGTTTTGCGATTAGAGAATGCCGGTCAGCTTCGCTGTTAACGTCCGCTGTCGCAATATTAATTTTCTGAAGCTGGGCAAGCCGTCCAACCTTGTCACGAAAACCCCATAACACCTTTGTCTTGAGCGGAGTTGCGCACGTTTTCGAAAGTGCCTGATGCAAATTTTGGTGAAAATTCGTCGTCAAAAATTGCAGATTTGGATGGCCTGCTCATTGTGAACAGAGCATGCTCCGTAGAGGATCCCCGTGATCATTTCATTCCTTGCATTAAAACGCAGCACGGAATCCATATTGAACATCTGTTTGGCTTTTTAAACATGCCAAATGGCCTGTTAGGTCATTTAATTGGCTAGCGCAGATTACTAGAACGTGCTATTACGTTTCCTAACACGTGAAAATAAATTAAATTCCCTTTCATGCATCAACCTCTACGATTTTTTGTTAGAATTATGTTTCGTGAATTCCGTGTCGTCACAGCCTCCACTGAAACTTGTGCCCAGTCTTCTGGTCGGTTTCACGTTATTGCCGTAGGGTCACCGTAGGTTGTTTATGATCTCTGTATAAGTCACGTCGCTGGTTCTCACTTGAAAATTCGGGTACAGTGTAAAATAATTTACCAGATTAAGGTGGATTGTTTGATTGTTGGTTTAACGCGCCGACGCAACGCAGGCGATCAGGCGTGCCGTAGTGGAGGGCTTCGGATTAATTTTGACCCCCTGGGGATCTTTATTGTGCGCAGAAATCTCGTACACACGGGCGTTTTTGCTTTTCACCTTCATCAGAAAAGTGTCCGCCGCAGCCCGGAATCGAACCCGCGACCTTCCAACATTATGGTGGAATTTTACTCTTTGTAACTGACACCTGTACACAGGCGCGAAACCATCATTGAAACATTTTGCAGAGATTATTGTCGTGTGTAACACCCTTTGAACTGGTTTGTTTTGTTTGTCTTTTGTCTGCGTGGATATCTCGGTTAGTTATAGACAATGATCCCCTTCAAGCGTTTAATTTATTTCAGAGTGTGAAAACAATTACGGCGCCCATAGCAAGCCAAAGGCACAAAGAAAAAAACGAAGACGTTTCACTAATTTTGTTGCCTGCCAAAGACATTCGAGTAGATGAGCATTCTGATGAAATACCTCATTTATTCTTATATCTCATTAGTCGGGGTGAAGACCTAACTGAGAAAGCGATTTATCATTCAGGAATCACAGATGCTGGGCATTGAAGACGACATTTCTTTAATAGTTTGCATGCGGCAGCAAGAGAATATCTGGGGAATTCAACGCAGAAAACTATCTAAACATTTAAAGCATCCGAAAAATCTTTCAATACCTCTTGTTCCCATAAAGTAAGAAAATTGAATTTGCGTCAACCGATGACGGCGAAAACCTATTAAAACGTTTGGAAAACCGAAAGTTGATATGTGCCGTTTCTTTAACAAGTATTGGGGCCTCACTGCGTGCCCCCACTGCATTAAATTGTTAAAGAATTCATGCTACTTGGGCTTAATAATATATAAAACGTATTTAAAAAACTGCAGCTAAGCACCGGTTTTTCCGGAATTATGCACACTGACTCGAGCGCAAAAGGGCTACAACCAATAAGTGATTTGTGAGAAAAAGCATCTGTGGCGAGGCAGCGGGCGTGTAAGGTAGCAACTCCTATAAACAAGAAATTACCTAATGCGTTAGATTGAGTGACGGGAAACTTCTGGCACATAGGTGAGCTTACGTGCTTTCAAGGCACCATATTTATCGCTGCTCACGGCGGTACTTATGAAGTGCGTCTCTTTCTTACATTTTGTTTCATCATCATAAAGCGCGAGAATATGGACAGACGCACTGGCGATACGTCAAAGCGGAACGTCCCCAGAATCAGAATATTCCGTCGCGGTTGTGCAGTGTTCTACTCAGGTGACCTTACCTTTGCCTATCACGTGATAAACGTCAGCAAAAAAATGGACTGGCTAGCTTTTCTTCGACCGCTGGCAACCTGATGCAAACGACGCAATTACAAAAGTGTTGACGAAGTCGGTTCCTACGATGAAGCACCGTGACACTTCTAGGACAAACACAACTATGATTTAGTTTAGTGTAAACAGCAGGGGCCATAGTTGGTATACGGGCAACTACAAAAACGGCGGTTTTCGTCACAATGGGGAACTTGAAGCGTTGACCATGGAAAGGACAGCGGAAGCCAACCAAAAAAGCGAAAAAAAAAGCTTTTTTGAATTTGTGGGATTCTACATTTCACACACTAGTGATTTCCCACCCCGCAGCCATCCGCGCTCAGCAAACATGCCTTGCGAGCGCCGGTAGCGGATGGGTCCGTTGTTTTCGGAGACAGACAAAGGCAGGGGGTGGCGAGGGCAAAACATCAAGGACAGCATTTATTGCAAAGTGCAAATCAAATGTACTGCATACAGACTAATCGTAGGCCATAACGGTAACACTGGGAGCGAGGCATTAAACAACGCTAGAGATCGAGATGGTTCGACTCACCGATGGCATACCGGAGCAGCGGAGCGCTGTGGAGTGCGAGCGCGGTTGCAGTCTCCCAGCTCGCCCGGACGCGTCCCATTGTGGCGCGTTCCCCAGGTCAGGACCAGCGCGCCGAAACGTCCGCGCGCTACCGGATCCCCAAGACAAGAGAGCGTCCTCACGTCATCCGACAACCCACCACACCTCGCCTTTTGGTGGCGCTAGTATCAAGGAAGAACTGGTTCTCGGGTAAGGCAGAGGGTAAAAGGGTCAACGCCTCCACCAGGGCGAGAACAAACCGTCTGGTCGCTGGCGCCCTCCCGTATGTTTCCCGTCGCGTGAGCGAAGCGCGTGTGCACGCCGGCCGCGATGGGAAGCTAGCCAGAAAGGGGTTCGCGTGAAAGTCGCGATCCCCACAAATTGACGAGCGTGTCGCAAAAGCTGCCTCACTATTTTCGATAATTTTCGTGATGTTTAGAAGCCGAGCGCCGACGGAGAAGAGAACTGTCGTCAAAAAATTTTAAACAAACTTAGCTGTAATTTTTAAATAAAAAGCTGCTGATTATTATTACTTTGTGGCTTAATTTTGTTCCTGGAATGATACCAAGAAAACGTTGTATCCACCGCCTGAACCACGGTAGATCATTCATCACAGCAAGGAAGTTAATTCTTTGGAAAAATTTCACAAAATTGCGTGGCGTTTGGCGTAAACTGATGCACACGGGGTTCTTCGGGAGCTCAGCGAAATTTCGGAAATTTCTTTTGCAAAATGTGACCACGATAACACTAAATGGCACCTTATGTTGCCAGAGCTCTTATTAGCCGAAGTTCAAAACAATAGATTCCATAAGGTTTTTTCTAACGTCTTTCGATCTACGAACCTCGATACAAGAAAAACCAACGTAAAGCACAATTGAAGTTGTATAATTTCCGACAAAATAATCTGTTTCCCTGCACGTATCTTGCAGATTATCATGGGACAAGCGGAGAGGTACCTGTGACTTTTGCAAACGATACAACAGAGGCGTCAAAAGTTTTCTTGGAAGCAGGGCAAGAGCTCGGCTACAATATAAATTGTGACTACAATGGTCGTAACCAAACATGTAAGTGTTTCTTATGTCCATTTGTAGTAACACTATTAAGAATTTGAAGGCAAGGTTATCCTCTCCGCAAGTAGGTTTTGTATATCAGCCTGAAAGAAACAGAATAGAAGAAATTTCACAAAAATGCATTTGGCTACAACTTTTCATACAACAAAAATAGAAAAACACGTGTAAACGACTGAAGCACTTTCATACATGATACATGCGAAAATACCTTTCATGGCTTCTTGCACACTGTAAGCGGGTGTATACCTGCAACTTCACGCATATCTTGTGCGCGCGCGAGCAGATGCACTAGTTAATTGCCATTTCCTGCTGGCGTCACACCAGAATGAATCTTTCAGAGGCATCTGTGCACTGTAAATGAATTTTCGCTTTCGCCGTGCAATAGAAATAGGTAATATGCTTGGGTCTGGAACTATAGAAAGAAATGCAGCTGTAGGAATACAGTATATGACCGGGTCATTAGATGGTCGGTTTTCAGAGCGCACATTTCCACACAGAGGTAAACGAAGCACGAGATCGGTGGAGGAATTGCATTGCTGCGCCTTCTGGGAGCACAGCCGGGAACCAAAAATCGGCGTTCTGCGGGTACGTTCACACCAACGTTTTCAGATTAAAACCTAATCTAAAAGCATGGGTTCACACTGCAGCCACCTTATCGATGTGTAATTGGGACTCTATTGGCGTGTCTCACTGGGCGTGATAGTTCCTGAAAAGCAGCGCTATGCTATCCAGTGGCGCTGGTTACACTTCCGGTCGTAGCCGGCAGCGGTGACTGAATTTGCTGCTGTTGCGTTCGAGGAAATTTCTCAAAAAGGCACGTTTCCTTGTGTGTCTTGTTGCCCTCCGTACAGCTCAGTCATTCAATCTTTGCGGTATGAGCACAATCGGGATATTTGTGTTTTCAAATAACGCTAATTACCACGGACACTCACTCTTCCTTAGTGTTTTCTATATTCTTTAAGAAGATTTTGCAGTCGCGTTATAATTTCGTGTATCGCTTTGGCATGGCACGAGAAACCGGATACGTGGACAATACTACGGCACCTGTGAACAGGACCTTCATGGGTGCTTTTTACGGACGGCAACCAGGCATGCTTCCGAGCGTGCACAGTTTTCTCGAAGCCAACAGCGATGGCTTCGAGAAAACTGTGCAGCCACCGCAGCCACCTGCGAGCGGCAATGTACCCAGCGTCTGTGTATTGCCGAGTGCTGCCCTTTGGTAACTGTTACGCCCGGCCGGACACGCCAGCAGAACGGCGAATAAATGTATCTTATCCGGAGGCGGCTGCAGTTCAAACGTAGCCGCAGAACGCCGCTCCTAGGTTCCCGAAGGTGCTCCTACGCGGCGCAGCGATGCAGTCGGCCATCGGTCCCGCGTTCCGTTTACTTCTTGCGCGTACTGGGGGGATTGAAAGAAATGCGAACAACGGAGCTCACAGCCTCCGACTCATGCTGCACCATCTGGCTGCAAAGTCAGTAAACTGCACGCATGCGCAGTTCTTCGGGAGCGTTTCAGAGTGTGGCCTACGTTTACGGGAAATGCTTGATCAAGACGCGACGCCGGTCGATTAGTTTAAGTCGCCTTTTCACGCTGCGTCACCACTGACCAGGATGATTGTTGAAGGGCATCATGCTAGCTGCAATCAGCCTGCTACCCCTTGGCTCCCGAATGTAGTAGATAAATAAATGCTGAGCGGCGACAGATCATAAAAAGATGCCTCAAAATAAACGACCAGTGGCGCCTCTTTATCAAGCATTTCCCCTTACAGTACGCCACAGTCTCAAATGCTCTGAAAGAACTACGCATGCGCGTAGTTTACTGGCAGTGCAGCCAGACGGTGCGGCATGCGTCGTCGGCTGTGCGCTCCGTTGTTCGTATTTCAATTAATTCATACGCGCTACTTCGCATATGCGCCACTTCGCTTTGGAAGGAAGATTCGGACGTCGCTTATCACGTGTAATTTAGTGGGTTGGTATTTCGATTTTCTTGTTGCACAAAAAACACAAAGAAACCCAAGATAGCAATCTGCATCTTTTTTTATCCGTAAGAACCCTCGGAATGTGCATTTTGAAGAGGCAATGCTCCCGCAACTCCTAAGTACATTGTTTCGCGTTCAATGCGCATAAGAAGTCCTTTCGCGCTGGGAGAGATTGGCATACTATCGAACTGTTGATAGTCTGCTCAACTCTACGATTGTCCAACATAAAGATGTCCCAAGAACGCTTGTAACCAACAATATTTCTGGCTAGCGACTCACAAGAGAAATTGGATTTCAAACTAACAGCCAATGAATGCAATCCCCTTACGTTTAAAACTATGCGTAAGACAGATTTCAAACTTTGCTTCCTCCTAAATGTGTTTGATACTGCTTGACTAGTTTCTTTTTTTGCAGTGTAACCGGAAGTTTTTGTCTACTATATTTGCGCTCTTTAATTGTGCACTGCAAAGGCAGTGCACTGACAATGCAAAGTCAGTCAATAGCGTGCCTGGCCCTCTTAAGCACAGCTGCTTCAGGGGCCCTTAAGATAATGCATGACGTTGATAAGGATTACATGTTCGAATAGTGCCCCCACTCCTAAAAGGTGTAAAAGTTGTTTCTTTGTATATATAAACTGCTTTCATAGATGAGGTGGATACGATGTTCATAACAGCACCGTCATAGTGTGCCATTCAAACTTGGCATTATGAGATGTTCATTTTAACAGAAACTCGTGGAGTAACGCGTTTTGCACTAAAATAATGGTGATAGTTTACATTGCGTTCACATTATTTGTTTTTGTCATTCGCATGTATACCATTGCTATTTACTTTGAAATTTTAAGTAGGGATGTTACTTGTCGAAGCTTTAAAGGGTTCTAAAAAACTCGCGGAGTTTCAGTAGTGGAGTTTCTGATGTAACAAACAGTGTTGTTAGATCTTCGGATAACGTATCTAAATGCTGTTCAAGCAGCCAGTTGGGGAGGGGGGGTGGGGTCTGCGGCTCCGTCAAGCTGACATCTCGTCGGCTTTTCTGTGGACCTCCAGCATCCTGTATTTTTACTTGATGCGAAATAAACGAATGAATGAATGAATGAATGAATGAATGAATGAATGAATGAATGAATGAATGAATGAATGAAGCTCCTCAGGGGTTCGCGCTATCGGAGTCTCCTGTGGTCTCATCCGAACACTCGAACAGAATTTAACGCGTACTCAAAGAACACGCCAGGACAATCGTTTTTCAACGCCTCGCGCTAGAACGCATGCTGCGGCGTAGGGCGCGAAGACAACTTGCGCCCAGTCTATCATTTATTTGCTTAAATGGGGTTCAATGCAAAAGAGGGAGCCACCGCCTCAGCAAGCGCGCGATTGCTCCTACCACCGGTGCTTCTCCGGCGCCCAATAAACGCGTACCGTGTGGCAAAATAGAGACGTAACACCTTTCAATGCACCCAAAGACTGCATGTTTCGCCACTCTTCACGTCCCACGTTAGTGGAGATGGCCCGGGTTTTTTATGTGTGCCATGCTGGAGGGTTCCAGATTAATTTAGATCCCTAAAAAACCTTAAAGGGGTCCTGAAATACCTTCCGCCGATGCGTGGATGTACACGTAACCAAATAAAGCAATGTATTAGCAATCTCCTCCCGCAAGAATTTTGTTGAAGCGATGAGTATTAGCTGAGAAATCGTAAATCAAAAAACGCGCATTATCGTCGCGCCGCGTTTCCTCCTCCTTTCAATTTACTCTCCGCTGTTGACGGCGAGCGAGCCTTCCCTCCCATGATGCTGCGCTCCTCGGCGGTGACGTACTTCCGCTATTGCGCTGCTCCCACAGCCGTCTGCTACGGGCAAGCTTTGTTGACACCATGAATTCCGCACTCCGCTCAAGGCTGGAAAAGCGAACGAAAAATCTGGCCCCATGTGTGCGGCGGCCTGGCCTTGCCCTTTCGCGGTGTACGTTGCTCCAGAACTTTGCTATCGGCGGCACGCGACTTTTTATCGGCGGCGAACTCGCAGCCGCACGGGGAGGATCCTGCGCTCGCTCCCTTGGATGACAGCGCACTGTTTATCCAAAAAGCGCCGTATCAGATGTGGCCCCGCTGGTGCCGGGTCTTATTTTGTGGCGGTGGTAATTTCTGCCGGCGGCATGTGAAAAAGACATTTTGAACCGATACAGAACCCGTGCACAAAACGCCAGTTCAGCTTGGGGCGACGCGTGGTGGAGAGCGGCAACGTTGGCAAAACATGCTCCGCCACGGCTCTGAGCTTCCTCGTGCTGGAGCGAGCACCATTTCTTTGACAATATCAAACATCGGTTGCCCTGGCAACAAGGCACAAACCGCTCTAGAAGTCAGTTACCGTTGCGTGATCCCGGTTCAGCTTGGGGCCCCACCTCGCGGCATATGGGCACTGCAGGCATACTACTCACTCCCATTTGGAAGTGCGAGATGCGTTTGGCATTACAGGAGGCGATGGTGTGTGTGTTCTGGACGCCTTTGTTTCTCGATGAAATGCGTTGTGCTTCTGCGGGTGGATAGTGCTTCCCATGGTCTGGATTATCTTTCTCAAGCGGCGTACGACTCAACCTCGCATGGGGTATGTGCAGTGTGCGTGGCTAAAAGCCATCTCGGCTTGTGCGCCGGAGTTAAGTGACTTGCTGTTCGTCCCCTCAAACCGCGCGCGAGGTGAGTGCCGAATTTACGAGGGGCAGGAGGAGGCAACCCATCGTCAGTCAATCGCGGTTCGGACTTGCAACGCATGTTGTGACATTGTGTTAGTTCGAAACGCATCTCTGGATTGTTTGGAAGTTGAATAAAATGTATGCGTCAAACCCGGGCATTCGGCTCAGGGCGTTCTCTGCGATTGCAAGAAAGAAGTGCCACGGGGCTTCAACGCTTTCTTTATGGAACGTACAGCCGGTAAAACGCTTGTCTATAACAGCGATTTCAACTTCAACCAGCTACACCCGAAAAGAGCCGAAACATACTCGTTCCAAACACGTCGGAGCCAAAAGCGAAGCGCTAAGACTTCAGAGTTCCGCAGTAGTTTTATTCAAATCCCGCTCCGGCGGGGCAGGATAGGGCTGAGAGTACGAACGCTGTGTTATAGACAAGCCTTTTACCGGCTGTACTCAAGTAAGAGAATATTCATGTCGTGTTATGGCCCTGTCGCATTCAATACAAACGGTTAAGCGTTTGTTTACACTTGTTTCGTTTGTCGTAAAATGTCCGAGCACTCCGGCACTCCGCTGGCAGATCAGCCGGCGAGCCGACGCTGAGCAGACGACTCATCTCTTTGCCGGAAGTGCGTGAAAAAGCCGCCCAATAGCAGGATGTCTAGCTCATGACGAACATCTGGGAATCGATGATGTAGACATGTGAAGATGGCGGCGTCCAAAAACACGAAGGAAAGGGTGAGAAAAAAGCGACCAACTTTGCAACAAAAGTGTGAGCTTTCCGCTGCGCATAAAAGAGTAATACTTGGCACAGATAATGTTGACGACCCAATCTAACGATTGCGCTAGTCAATTTAGTGTGCTCAAAACGCCTTTCAGGGCCCCTTTAAAGGTGCCATTTAACATTCTAGCATGTCCATACTAACATACTAACATATTAACCTACTAACATGTAACATGCCCATTTATCATACTAGGACAAAGCATGGTCGAAGAGAATTGTACAATTGTGTAATGAATGTTCCTGGAATCGTGTGGTGCACTAGCATTATTTAGTGAGCTATGTGCAGTTTTAGGTCATTTGCGCATGGCATAGGGTATTTTCCTCACGCAGCTATTTTCTTGTGAACTATCGAATTCTGCTTATACATTCTCATATTGCACCTGGTAGGGTGTCCAATAATTATGCCAAAATGTATCTTCGAAAGACTTGCACAATCCTATTCAAGAACTCATGATAGACGTAATGGTTCGGGTAGATCTTTGCTCGACCATGAAGAATCTTCTCCGCAGTGTGCCAGGGAACGCGACGCATAGGGCAGCTGAAATAAGGAAAAAATGTTTGCGTGCAATATTGCTACAACGTGGGTTAACTCACACCACTTTATTGAGCACATAAATCATAGAAAATTCATGTTCAATGCAAATAGCAAAATGACACTTTCAATTCACTACTGTTATATATTCAGCCTCGGGGAAAGTTGGAAGCACACACCTTCGCACAGTTTCGAAGCTGTTATTAGCAGGCCTTCCCTTATTGCCGTTTACAGAAGGCCTTAACAGGGAAAGAACACAATCAATGGCCCAACATTGCAAAACTTTTATGTTACCTATGCTATTGCATACGTAAAAAGTGGTGTCGAAAATACTAGTGTCGTTTAAGTATGCTTCTCACGACAACTGGCCAAATCGCCCGCAGTTGGTGTGTGGGAATTGTGGGTCGGTATGTTAACGTCGCAGCCAAATATTAGTGAATTTTTTTGGAGCTTATGATAGCAGCTCACGTCTTCATTACTCCTCATCAGCCTATTTACACCTACTCCAGGGCAAAGACCTCTCCCATAAATCTCCAATTATCCCGGTCCTGGGCTAACTGCGAACAATTTATCCCCACAAACGTATAGATCTCATCTGCCCATTTAACGTTATGCCACCCCCTTCCACGCTTGCATTCTCTAGGAATCCGCTCTGTTACCCTGAATGACCAACGATTATCTTGCCTTCGCTTTACATGCCCTTACCACGTCAATTTCTTCGTAGTAGTTTTTATTATATGTCCTTAACGCGCGTTTGTTCTCTCATCCACTACGCTCCCTTCTTGTCCTTTAATGTTACACCTATCATCTTCCGTTCCACTGCTCGCTGAATCATCCTTAATTTAACTTGAACCCTTTTAGTGAGCCTCGAAGTTTCTGCCCCGTATGTAAATACTAATAAGATGCAGCTGTCACACACTTTCTTATTCAGTGACAATGGTAGACTGCCATTCACTATCTGAGAATGTCTGCCGAATACACTCCACCCCATTCTTATCCTTATTATTTCGGCCTCGTGGTTGGGATCCGTGGTCTTAACATAGCCTATGTAGATATATTCGCTTACCGCTTTCACCGCCTCGCCACCTATCTGAAACGCTGTGCTCTCCTGAAATTATTGAGCATTGCTTTATTTTTCTGCGTAATAACTTTCAGGCCCAAGGTTCCACTCCGCGTTACTTCATAACTCAATTCCCTTGAAAGGCATGAGGCCACTGCGAAAAGCATTTGGAACCGCATACTGAGATACTACGAATCAATCTTACTAGGACGTCATAAATTCAGCATGGCACACATACAATGTGGCAATGGAGTATCGCTAAGCAAGGCGACCATCTTTCGCTCTCAAAGGGAGTAAGCAGAATGAAGTGCATCTCAAGACACGCGTTGGGTAGCACATGTGTGCATTATGTGTTTACTTTACTTGTCGGTCATCGTGTGTTTCAGGGTTCGATATCTGGTCAAGACGAGAGTTTTAGAGCGAATGCCTTTGGTGCCCCATTCTTCCAGTAAGCCCCATTGTTGTTGCAGGGTCACGAAAATTACTGGCGTTCTGGAGACTAAACCAATTAAAAATATTCTTCGGGTGCTTAAGTCTGCGTTCGTAATAAGCATTCGAACAACTTATCTACTGCTTTATGGTATTTGCTTCTGTTTCTTAGCTTTTTTGTATTTTGGCAGTATACACTTCTGCTGGCTTCTGCTCTGCTGCACCAGGGTTGAGCCTGTTTCTTCGCTTTTATTCCGTCTGATGGTACTGATTAAGTATGCAAGTAGACTGGTACACGTCACAGCCTCCCTGCAATCATGGTTCTGGCTGATGATGCGTGCCTGGTCTGCCCCCAAGCCGTCACGTCCAGGTGTAACGCCGTACGCACCACCGTCTTATTTTACAGTTGTGGAAACCTTTTAAAGCGGGCGTAATATGACCGGAAAGCTGCGATTCTGTGCCAATCCCTTAAACGTGTAACGTGTAAGCGCCATAAAGAAAATAACAGCGAGAACTCGCCGCACCTCTCGCAACGAGGTGCGATAGCACAGTCGGTAGAGAATGGGGATGTTGCCGATCAGGATTTAGTTCTAATCCCGTGGGATCATGCGTATGTTTTTATTTATGTACTCTTTATAGCGGCTGCCATTGTCTTGACCTGGCAGCAACAGTGTCACTTTTTCGCAGAATGGAGCGCGTAAGCTTTCTACTATAACACGTATTATCCGGTGGGTTTTAAACCGTGTCCTTAATAGTAGCAGCCCCATATTATACCGATAGTCTATCCCGGCTCGTTGCGACCAGTAGAACAGCAGTCGTTTTGTTTTTCTTGTTCCTGCTTTCGTAACACAGGCCCTCGAGAGGGATTGGCCAGAAATTGGGAGCTTTCAGGGGAAATATGACCGCTTCGCAAAATTAGTAAAACGATTAATTTTAAACGTAAAAGTTCTGGAATTGTTTGTTCCAAATGAAACATAAGCGTCTAGGCACGTGAGTAAAAGTAAAATATGGTGGTGGGTGCTAACCTGCTTGCTGACAGCATTTCGCGTCGTATGATAAAGAAACAAAGGCGAAGATAGAGACGCATACACGGTGTAGAAGAAAAGAAGCCACATCAAGTAATTCGCGCCAAGAGACAAAGACAAGATAGTAAGCAAAAAGATGCAAATATGATTTAGCAGTAGACATCTTGTGTTTAAATATTGCCTGTGTTGGAACTTCTTCCTCGTCTACACTGTAGCAGATCACGCGCATCATCATAAGTTTCAACAGCACCGACGATTCGGTGGCACGATCTCGCGCTATATTAGCAGCTAGTTCTAGCCCTCATTCGAACCGGACGTGGTCTCCCAGCTCTTTCACGGCAGCTTGGCATCCGGAGGACCTCGAAGTGCATTACGACCTGGTTTTCACCTTGAAGATGATTAAGGACGGGAGGCTTGAGTTTACGACAGATTTGTTTCTGTTTTAAGTAGAAGGAACGAAGATATTCGGGCCCATTCGCTGGTCAATGTGCTGGCATCTTGACCTCATTGGGCCCCTAATGCTCTTTCATTATGCAGCCACCGGTAAAGTCTAGAACTATGTAGCTTTTCTTTCCACTCAAGCATTGATTTAGCAGGCAAAGACTAGGTGGAGTTCAAAAGACACCTCCCAAACCAGGGACGCACCTTTGCTCGGGAGGTGCGCAAAAACCCCACCTCAATCTTCAGGCTAAGCAGTCCCAGTGGCATAATTTCGGTGACCAGTACTTAATACTACGCACAGAAACCTACACAGCGTAGTAGTGCATCATTATGACCGCAGTGAATCCGACGCCTCCAAAGAGATTTACCTGACCACAAAACTCACATGTTTATGGTCGCAAGCCTAAAATATGGCGGCGCGGGCCTTCTTTGGACATTTGTTGAGGTACCCGTTCTCTCAGAGCACACCACCATACTCGGCAGAACAGTTTCATGCCTCAATGCAAAGGTATACGCCATAAACTATGCAGTATCACCTATCACCTTCTATTGTGATACATTTACACCGCCCTCGATATGCAATATAAGAGAATCTTGCGAAGCTCCCGTCGCTTATAAATGTCAGAATTCATCCCATTCTGTTGCCTATTAAATGTTTTATCATACCCAACTGCTCTACCGAAACACTGCGTACATACGCAAGGACTGGGTGCCTGGCCACGAACAAGCTTTCTAATCAAGCCTGGTGGCCCATGAGGTCTCTCAGGATAGTACTCCCTCCCAGCCATGGTGCTTCTTTCAGGGCCAGGTTGATGTGTGGAATGGCGGCCACGCAATACCACTGGTTCTTGAAGTGAATTAAGTGGCGCACCCCTGTGTCTGGGAAATGTTAGAACTGCGTACAATACGTGTCGCTCATCGTTCTCTGCCAATGTCTTTCTGAAAACTTCTTTCTGGCTAGGATTGCATTCAGGAGACGAATTATTTTACCTATACTAATTCTTTATAGTTTGCATTACCTGATGTACTTGGGAAACAACACAGTGGTTTAATTGCCCGTTAAGCTATCCTAACTGCGTCCTACGAATATCTGATACAGCATCTGTATTGCGAATTGCGGCTTTATTTGTATTACCCCTAACGTAAGGGCGCAAAGGTCAAGAAGTATAGCTTTTAGCTCATCGTGCTCATGTTTAGCAAATGCAACACCCGTCGACTATCCTTATGTGCTTGGTTATCTTTAGGCTTTTCACGACTACAAAGGAATGGGAAAGATGGAGAACGCTGGAGCTCTAGCAGATCTTTCATCACGAAGGAGGTTCGCTGCCGAACAAATCTTCATATCTCCCTTCACTCACACGTCACCAAGGTGAGGCTCTTTTTAACGGTGAGGCTCTTTTTACAGCGAATGTAAAGAAATGACGAAAACGTTTCATTTCAGATTATAATAGAAAAGAAAGTGGCTGTTGGCGTTAATTACACGCGCCATAATAAAACCTACACTGCCAAAGCGAAGCGAGAAGTTATTTTGTCCGCTGGGGCCTTCGGGTCGGCACAGCTCCTCATGCTTTCTGGAATTGGTCCTAGGGACCACCTCGAGACTTTAAAGGTGAGACAACCAACTTCATGACGTGTCTTTGTTTCAGCGCACGTCAAAACGTTTCAGGGAATTACTGCTGAATAAAAAATTCAGCTACTCCACAGCGTTAGCAGTCGGCTCAGTGAACGGTTCATGCGTATAACTTGGTCCCTCCTATGTTTAAGCCACCGGCGTTGAACCAAGGTTGCGGCTGCAGTAGCATGTAGTTCGCTTTCGTTGTGTGGCATAAGTAGTTGCGGTATTCTTGGGCACTAAAAATGCGCGTTTTAGGAGCCAAAAATAGACAGGCAAAGCAACGTTTAGGATCTGCAACGTCGTAATAGAGGAACCATAAACTTTTATATAAATCAAATGACTTCAAACTAAAACGTGCGTGACATTTATCTACGACAGGAATACCAAAAACGCTATTGTTTTTGGTGACACAAAAGCGCTAGCACTTGAAACACTTAATTGTCCCATAAACAGCGCACTACTGGCAATCCATCAGCCTAATTTTTCAAGCGCACTGCTCAAATTCTAATTCAACAGCCACAGTCACTTGCACGAACTTCGCATATAGAGAAATAGGCACGAAAAAGAATACTTGTGAGCTCCGAATCGTGATTCAAATGGCGCTGCTTTGCCTTCCTGACGCAATAAAATTACGATGCGACAATAACAGGCGCAAACACTATAGGCAAAAGAGACAGCGATTTAACAAGAAATTAACATGCTCATACATCAGAACGGTTTGGTGCAGCTCTGGGAATTTTTTCATAAGGAATAATATTACCTGCTCAAGCGTTTTTCTATCGCTTTACCCTTCACTTACCCTTTAGCCTTTACACTTTACTTTACCATAGATCATCATCGGCAGAGAACAAGGCTTTACTGCTGGGTGTTTTCGCTTTAAAGACGCCACTAGTGAGAACACTAAAGCTTCTCCTAAAGATAAAACGTTAGAGGGATGAGGCAGATCAGGACAGGTGATAACTCCGAACAAAATTTATAATCGCAGTAAGAGAGGTACTGTTTAAAGCAGTGGGCATCACCTCAAGAGTTTAACAACCAACTCCACAGTAAGGAGGGATGGTGGGGGGTTAATATCGGTACATACTTGAACGAAGATTGGTTCTAACGTACAGGGTGCAAACACCCAAGAGGATCAACTTACATAATGATGGAAGCGCGAAACAACAACTAAATTGTATTTACAACAGAGAAACGAATAGAGAAACAAGTATTTACAGGAGCAACCACCTTTGCCAACCACCGTGTCCACAAGTCAAATCCTTTTGTTTTGGAGAAACTCTGTTTCTCTGACTGGAAAAAAAATGAAAGGCGAGCTGAAGCACTCGCCCTCTATTGCCGCTACCATGCAAAATGCATCCCAAATTTTACTGGTTGTTTTATCGGTTCATTTGTAAACTACACCGTTATCGTTCAATGCCAGAACGTATTTGCACGTGGCGCAAGGCATTCAAACGTACCCCAAATGGCCGTCAGCGGAGAGCTCGCCGCGCTCCTCAAGCTAGTCCGTAAGGCAACATCCCATTGCCCTATTACTTAGTGCACGCTCCCGCAGGGGCACCGATGCACTCTAGCACCGATTCTTACAATGCGTCATCTTTGCGGAGTTATAAAAGTATCAATACCGATAATGATGTCAGTAATATAACAATAACAAGAATAATATAAAATACAGAACAAATATATTACATGCCAATTTTTCTGAAGCAACGTCTAAAATGTGCTGTTAATATTAGAGGGCGTAAGTGTGGACACCCTCAGGAGCTATTTAATCGAACAGAAATGTTTTAAATATGTTTCTCCACTCGTTCGATTCGGCACAACTACAACGTTTTGGATTTCTACTCGTGACTCACGCTGACGCATCCCCCGATGCTTGGCCATTTAGGTGCCCAAAACGTCTCCCTGCCTTTGCGTGATTTTTCTATAAATATTTTATGATGAAAAAAAGTCTCTATTTCCTAATGCAAGAGCTTATTTCCCCCAAGATTCCTGTTGAAGAAAACCTTCCTGTAGGAACGAAGATGTATGACCACGTCCTTGTTTATGGGCTACTGGGGATAAAGAATAAGGAAGAAATTACGGACCCTTCTTTGCTTCAAACATTGTCAGAGTACGGTTTATTCAGAAAAGGTGAGTTCTTACCCTCGGTTATAAGATATTTTTAGTTCGTTTTTATGCTTTTCTGTGTAAAACGGCTATGAAGAGAAAATGCATGTTTCTTTCATTCGAAAGGTTTTCTCGTTATAACACAACTGTTAATCCAAACCTCAATCATATGAGCTGTATAACAGGGAAAACACAGAAAACTCATGCGACACCCGAGCAACTTTTCCGCACTGAACTTATGACATACTCTGGGCAGCTCATCTCGATCTCCTAAGGCCGAAAAACAATTGCTCGGAAATTTAGGGTACGTTTCTTGTAGCAGTAACAATGGCGGGGTAAAGAACGTAAGTTACGAGCGAACACGTAAATATAGAAGCACCACTATGCTGGCCATAGCTGCACCGAAAGTCCGGCGCGCTGGGCTTTTGTTACATGACACTGGCCATTTAGAATAATCGAAATTCTATTACGTCACTCTCTTTGCCGAGAATACCCAATGTTTCACGGTAAGATTACTATCAACGTTAACAAAGAAAATTCAGGTACAAAACTGGTTGCGAACAAAGCAAGCGCATACAGTGGTCCTCATGCGGTATCGTCCCGTCATCTATGAAGGCAAACGGTAAACATAGCAGCACAAACGACAGCACAAACACAAACGACAGCACAAACTACGTGACAGGGGCTCGCCGTTCGACATTTGCAGATTTTGAGCATATTCGGGGCTATATTTGGTGCTGATGAATTGCCTCCGATTTGCGTTAAGGAATTATTGCGTTAAAGCTGTCGATCTAGTTGGTTCATACTGAAAGAAGCGTAAACCGTGCGAGAAGTTGAGACGAAAGGAAGAAATATTGGCGACCCTTAAAAGTGCAGTGAGTCGTACATGCTTCTTCCATACGTCTTAAACTTTAGCGCAGTTTAGCGTTGTTTGAATAGACAACAATTTCGTTCGAAAACCGGGAAGCCATTCGTGAAAAATGGCTTCCTCCCTCTGCTTCACTAAGCCAGCAGTGCACGCTTTTGTTGCCTGCATGTGAGCACTATGGAAGAAACAGGTGGGCGTTTTTCTGTTAAATTGTTCGCGCATCCCTACGGTTAATACACTTCCAATGGGCTGGCTGTTTTGTGATTTCATCCAGCAACACGAATTCAAGCTCTCGAGCGGCAGCGTCTACATACATATGGTGATATGTATATTGTATAGTCCTACTAAGCACAACTACTAATCATTTAGATAGTTTAATATTCAAATAGCTTCATCGTGCGGGCAACTCAGTCTTTTATGAAACGTGGAGCCTATAGAAAAATATATCGAGAGCGAATTTGATATATATATATATATATATATATATATATATAGGGTTTGAAAATGAGGGGCTCGTTAGGAAATACAGAAAGAAATGTCGGCAGTCTACAACGCCAAAGAAGGCATAGGGGAAGGTTAGACTATTTTTTTACTGTTAGTGACGTTACATTGTTATTAATTTTTATTAATTACATGAGAAAGAAAGAAAGAAAAACACGCGCCCAGAGTGGGGACCGAACCCACGCCTTTCGATTAGATCTCGAATGCCTTACCAATTCGGCTATCTTGGCGACTGTGTTCTGCTTCACTTTCTGGGGTATTTATATTTACTACAACTGTATCCGACGCTTGAGGGCGGTAGCCAGCGCCACTCAGACTACACGGGGAGAAGGGGACCTTCTTTTTTCAACCCCCGGGGCGTGACGCGAACGTCTACAGCCTGTCATGAGCGGTCAACTGGCGGGAAACCCTCTTATGCTACCTTGGCATCAAGGCTGCCAGAACCGAGGCCCTCGCTAAGCTTTCGCGCGGTTTCTGGCAGCCTTTCGCGCGGTTTCGGTTCTGGCAGCCTTGATGCCAAGGTAGCATAAGAGGGTTTCCCGCCAGTTGACCGCTCATGACAGGCTGTAGACGTTCGCGTCACGCCCCGGGGGTTGAAAAAAGAAGGTCCCCTTCTCCCCGTGTAGTCTGAGTGGCGCTGGCTACCGCCCTCAAGCGTCGGATACAGTTGTAGTAAATATAAATACCCCAGAAAGTGAAGCAGAACACACTCGCCCAGATAGCCGAATTGGTAAGGCATTCGAGATCTAATCGAAAGGCGTGGGTTCGGTCCCCACTCTGGGCGCGTGTTTTTCTTTCTTTCTTTCTCATGTAATTAATAAAAATTAATAACAATGTAACGTCACTAACAGTAAAAAAATAGTCTAACCTTCCCCTATGCCTTCTTTGGCGTTGTAGACTGCCGACATTTCTTTCTGTATTTCCTAACGAGCCCCTCATTTTCAAACCCTATTATCGCGCGAAAGCTTAGCGAGGGCCTCGGTTCTGGCAGCCTTGATGCCAAGGTAGCATAAGAGGGTTTCCCGCCAGTTGACCGCTCATGACAGGCTGTAGACGTTCGCGTCACGCCCCGGGGGTTGAAAAAAGAAGGTCCCCTTCTCCCCGTGTAGTCTGAGTGGCGCTGGCTACCGCCCTCAAGCGTCGGATACAGTTGTAGTAAATATAAATACCCCAGAAAGTGAAGCAGAACACAGTCGCCCAGATAGCCGAATTGGTAAGGCATTCGAGATCTAATCGAAAGGCGTGGGTTCGGTCCCCACTCTGGGCGCGTGTTTTTCTTTCTTTCTTTCTCATGTAATTAATAAAAATTAATAACAATGTAACGTCACTAACAGTAAAAAAATAGTCTAACCTTCCCCTATGCCTTCTTTGGCGTTGTAGACTGCCGACATTTCTTTATGTATTTCCAGGGTGTCGAACCGGAACCGGAACCGAACCGAAAACCGGAACCGAACCCGAATTTTTGCCCGGAACCGGAACTGAACCGGAACCGTATTTTTTCCGCCATTTTGGAACTGAACCCGAACCGGAACGAATCGAAGGAACCGTTCCGAACCGGTTCCGGAGCTTCAAAAATGTGATTTCTAGTTTTCCAGTTCGGCACCCTACCTTGCGTCTGAAGATATTTTGCCACTCCCCAGACAGAACCATGAAATATTTTGCGTAGTCTGTAGTTCCCAAGGCCCATCATGTTCTCTTCTAATTATTTCCCTCGATTTAATGTAAAGTTGTCCGTATATACTATCAGTTTGCGTTAGGCACTGCCCATCTCTCCCAATTATCTTTTACGTTTAGAATAACTTAAGTTATAACGCATATTACGAGGCAACATATCATGGAATATTCTTCATGGTTTCTCTACATGGTGTTTAAAATCGCGTAAAGTTTTTAATGTCTTGTTAATTCGCATGCACCCCTGTCCGCTTGTAAAGGCCTTCAGGGACACCATCAACAATACATCCATATCTTCCACTTATAGTTTGAATTGGCAGTTATATACAAACAGCACTGAGACACAAACACTCGCAGTTCTCAAAATTAACGTAACTTTTTCTTGTATACAGTGCCGTTGTGTCTTTCGGTTACTGCTATAAGAGAACATCAGATTTAAAAAAATGGGGAATCCTAATTTCCACTTTTAAAGTATATTTGATAGCATTTTTATGTTATCTCGAATCTGCTTAACCTTAAACTTAAGAGGTGAATGGATTGAAGTCGATTAGTGCGGGTTAGCGGGTACACTCGCCACTCCCCCTCGCCACATCGCCTCGCCACACCCCCTGTTTCCTGGACCACGTGTGGCTTTCGTGACGAAGAGGATCCTTTAAAAGAACGCTCCGTCCACCTCAGCATCACTTGGCAGCGGAGGCAGAGAACAGAACGGTCGCCTGATAGTCGCCTTCCTATTTCACAGGTTTGAATATTCTGCAGTAATCTTTGTTCGCTTACTCAGTGACTTTTTCTGTTGCCTCTGGTGCCAACCACCCAGTGTCATTGCTATTGTGTGCTCTTGTGTATAATCCCCCATTGCTTTGGTCATGAAAACTGACATTGCTGACCTAAGACGCGAGATCGCTGATCTTAAGCGTGAATTTCGAAAATAAGTAAGGGAAATGCAGAAAAGCTACGAGGAAATTAAAAAAGAATATGAAACCACTAGGAAAGAAAATGTGGAAATGCAAAAAGCCTGCCATTTCTTCAACAAAAGCTACCAGGAAATGAAAGAAGAATGCGAAACTACAAGAAAAGAAAACGCAGCTTTGAAAGTTTCAAGTTCGACGTTGTCATGATAACGGGAACCTGGTATACGAGTGACACAGAAGTGCTGTGCCTTTCGGACTTCAACACGTTCTTTCTAAATAGGTCCCACGGCGAGGTGGGGGTGTGTTGCAGCTCGTGTCTACACAGCTTTCTTGTAGTACAATGAACGAATTTTCGACAGTTACGACAGATTATGAAGCTTTAACGGTGCAATGTAAAAATGCTATTTTTGTTGTTGTGTACCGCGCCCCTGATGGACAACTCGAAAATTGTTTCGCATTTTTAGAAGACCTCCATTTTGTTTCGTCTTATGGTTTACAAATAACTATTGGTGGGGACTTTAACATTAACATATTACAGGTAAGCGCACATTCGCGTGGTCTAGAGCTCCTTTTCGGTTATTTCGGCTGCATGAACGTGATCAAAGAACCGACTCGTATGGGCCGTCTTTCCCAAAGTCTTATTGATGTATTTATAACCAGTGATACAAGTAGCAGTACCATGTCCGGTGTGACTGGTGTACATATAGGTGACTATTTACCTATATATATGTTCTCAATGCACACAGAAATACTAAGATGTAAGCAATGCCCCGAATCTTTCGCTTTTCACGATATTAATCAGAATACTTTGACTACTTTTCGTCAGAAAATTCCCTCTCCTCTATTTGGGGGAACCCTTTACTTCTGTGCACCACTGCAGATCATGCCTACGATACTTTTTTAGAATCATATAAAGATGCATATAAAAAGTCTTTTCCTCTTAAGATGGTCAAGAAAAATAAGAATATAAGGAAACCATGGATTACAGATCGAATGTTTGAAGATGATCCGTAAAAAAGATATATTGTACCATAAGTTTGTAAAAACAAAGAACAGGGACGATTTTGTAGCCTTTCAAAAGTACCGAAACTTTGTGACAAAGTTCTTGCGCTATACTAAAAAAATGTACTTCGAACATGTGTTTTCTGAGGCTTCCTCCCGGCGGGATGTCATGTGGCGGGAATTGAATAAACTTTTGCACCCACTTACGACGACTTTGAATTGACAGTAGATAATAAACCACTCAAGGGTCAAGAACTGGCAACCAAGTTTAATCACTATTTAACGAATCTTATACAATGCTCCCACAATGAAAGCGCTATGAGCTTCCTAAAGGATTCTAACCCCCACAGAGCCTTTTTTTCTCCGGTAACGCCTCAGGAAATATGGTCGATTTTCTTGTCACTAAAAAATAGCAAGGCCATAGACATCGATAGGCTTCAGATTCGGCCTATTAAGCTTGTACTGGACCTTCTTGTATCGCCGCTTAGCCATATATATAACTTATGCCTTACTACTGGTGTTTTTCCAAAAAAGATGCAGCAAGCTAAGGTCACGCTACTGTTTAAATCCGGGGACAAAACGAATTTTTCCCATTATAGACCGGTTTCTGTACTTCCAGTTATTTTAAAAGGCTAGAAAAAGTAATCGCGAAACACCTTGTGTCCTTCTGTGACAAACACTCTATTATATCATCAAAACAGTTCGGTTTTCGTAAACATATGCCAACGAATTAGCTAACCCAAAAAGCATGAATAATCCAGGGATTTGAAGAAAAGAAGGTAACTTTAGTTATATTTATAGACTTTTCCATAGGATTTGATAGAATTAGTCGTTTAACATTGCTTTAGAAATTACAACATTATGGGTTTCGGGGGCTTTACTTTTTTGCAATCTTATTTAAGTAACCGGCAACAGGTCGTAGCAATAAAGGAACACAACTCTTCTTCACAAGAAGTAAGGGCTGGAGTTCCGCAAGGCAGTCTTCTAGGGCCAATCCTGATCGATATTTATATGAATGATATCGTAGAAATTACTGACATTGCACATTTTATTATTTACGCAGATGATACCAACATTTTCTTTCAATCGTGTGATACTACTCAGCTTTTGCATTTAGCAAATATAACCCTCCGAAAGCTTCACAAATGGACTAAAGCATACTCGTTAAAAATAGATACTAAGAAAACTAAAGCGGTGTTATTTTCACCAGCTCAAAGATTTGTTGACAGAAACCTCAGTTTGTACATCGGATCTGAAAAGATTTGTATAGTTAGTGAAATAAAAACTTTAGGTATTGTTTTTTAAGATTTTTAAAATGAGATGCCCATGTCTATCACGTCTGCACTAATTTATCTCGAGCGTGTGGGGTGCTTTGTAGGTTACGGCCTGTGGTTACATCAAATATTAAACTTATTCTTTATCATGCTATATGGACAGCTCACATCAATTACTGCAGCCTCGTATGGTTAACCAGTTCCGCAAAAAATATTAATAAGCTGCATTTATTTCAGAAAAAGGCCATTCGACATATCGCAACTGTACCATATGACTCTCACACCAACGAACTATTTCTGCAGTATAATTTGCTTCCTGTCCACTGTATCTACAACTTTAATCTTCTAACAAAGTATAAAAATAGCTTGCAACACAACGGTGCAGCGTATCTAAGTCTATGTAGTTTAAGAAAACCGTTGGACGTACCGTACGAAATTAGGGGAAGGAGTACATGGTTCGTGCCGTTTTCAAGAACGAATTATGGCAATGATAGGTTGCAATCCCGAACTTCCCGCCTTTTAAATAACTTAGCTGAGAGTGGCATAGCTATAAATACAATTTCTAAGGAAGACTTAAGGAAACGTTTACTGCTGAACATAGAACATTTTTAACTGACAATCTATTAAGCGTTGTCTCTCGTGGCACCTTGGTTTAGCCAAAATTACTTGTAATATTTTTCAAGCGTTTTATTGGCATTGTCTTCATTCCCTGCAAACTTTAGCATCTAAAAAGTACCGTACACTGATTTTTGCCAATATTGTGTGTATTTATTTATGTGGATACTTCTGTAGTGCAGATTTTGATGAGTGTATGCATACCTGTATATAACATGACTTTTTCTTCAAGTTTTGTCTTTTGCTTTTTTTGTGTCTACACAGGTTCCGTACATATTCAATATTTCTCTTTTTATGTACCTGTGTACCCTGTTTTGTTTTGTAACCTTATGTACCTATGAGTGCCTATATGCGTGTATGTATATCATTTAATAAGTATCTTTTACAGACTGTGAGCTATAGTTCGTTTTAATGTTTTCTTTTATGCTTGTATGTAATATCGACATGTTAAGGCGAGATTTATTTTCTTAGGATTATTTCCTGTGCGTATGCTTTAAACTCCTGTTTCTGCTCTGCCACGCCAACCGTAAGGTGCACAAACACCTCATCAAGCTGCAGTTTTGCAGCTTTTTGTGTTTGTCCTCGCATTTCTATGTACGAAATGCTCAATAAAGTTGAAGTTGAAGTTGAAATTAGTTAGGTGAGTGAATGAGCTAATGAGAATTATTGGGACTGGTGTGTTGATTAATTTTGTATAAAAGAATTAGCGGGTCAGTGAAGGCGGATTCCACGGTCGGACCAAACATGATATCTTTGGGGTCCTTGGCATTTGGAAATTTTGCAGCGTTTTCCTTCTCGACCAATCAGGAAATTTTGTCATGCACAAAGTAGCCAGTTATGTGAAGACCGCCTAAATGCTATAAACGGTCTTTCTTTATGCCCGTATTGCGCTATTATGTCGTTGCTATATTAAAATTGACATCTCGGACTAAAGTTAATGACTAATTGCCTAATGCATATTGTATATTCATCAAAGAGTTTTCAAAACGTGTGTATATATGAAGGGAGACAGTTGGAAAGAAACTAAACTGCAAGAAAAAAAGGGAGGGACGATCAACTGGTTTGATGCAAGAGCCGTCCGATAGCATTCTTCAGTACCTTCTCTTTGTGTTACCGTTGTGCAGCCTCCCACAGGTGTAGCATCTCAACCGCCGAACACAGCCCCCTCTAAGCTGAGGAAGCGGCGATAGCACGTGCGCTTTGCCAAAGCGGCGTCAAAACTCTCATAACAGACCCTTAGCAGGCGTGGTGCCAACGGTCGATTGCATGTTACAACACTTCCGATGATCAATCAGAGACCACCAACGAGACCAGTCACGATTGTATGGGCGCCAGCTCACACTGGCATCTACGGCAAACAAGATCACCAACCTCGTGGTTCGAGATTTGACTCGCTTAGCCGGCGCTGATGAGGCCCGGCCGGAGTGCATGCATCCTGCAGTCACATACCAAGAAGTTACTCAGCACTCTGGCCTCTTCCATAGAACGTACTCCTCCCCGCACAAATCGCTACCGATTAACCAGGAAACATTACTCCGCACCCTGTGGGCATACACCTTCCCACACAACGCCAGACTTCACCTCTTTGACGGGACACAACTCTCTCCATTGCGTTGCTTCTGTGGAGAGCCTGGGAACCTCATACACATAGTAGGCGGCTGCGACTAGTGTGCCGTAGATCCATCCAACCTTCACGTTTTAAGTGCGAATGCACTTCTTAAGCGAGCCTGAATCGTCCGCCGCCGTCGTCCGCATAGCAACAGCTGCGGGTGCGCGCGCTCCTCGTCTTCCCTAGCAACGGGGGGAGATGGGCACGCGCTACTCTCCTCCTCCTCTCTCCGCTCAGTGACTGCGGGTGTTGGGCGCCTCCTCTCCACTTCGGGCGGGAGAGCTCTCGCTCGCGTAGCGGGCGCTCCGCATTCCGACGCGTGAGGGCGCTCGTGTAGCCCTTGCCGTAACGGCGGGCGCTACTCTCCTCTCTCCGCTCAGTGACTGCGGGTGTTGGGCGCCTCCTCTCCACTTCGGGCGGGAGAGCGGGAGGGCATTCGCACTTACACACTCTCCCCCTCGGGGAAGTGCGAGGGAATTTTTTATAGAGAATTGGGAGGCAGCCATGGCCAGCTGCGGCCTGGAAGATCAGTTGTTCTTGATGGAAACGGCTGTCTGTGGCTAAGGCGTTGCGCTGCTGAGCACGAGGTCGCGGGTTCGATTCCCGGCCGCGGCGGCCGCTTTTCTGATGGAGGCGAAAAGCAAAAACGCCCGTGTGTACGAGATTTCGGCGCACGATAAAGATCCCCAGGTGGTCAAAATAATCCGGAGCCCTCCACTACGGCGCGCCTCATCGCCTGCGTTGCGTCGGCGCGTTAAACCCTACAATCAATCAATCAAACAGCTGTCTATTCGGCCCCCTCGAATGAGGACGCCTCTCTTAAACATTGCCTCGATTGAATTAAACTTCATTTTCTCTCTCTCTCTCTCTACAAGTGATCATTACTGCTGCCTGTGACTTCACTTGGCTATCATCTTTCCTAGAGCCCAATCGCTGTCCCCAGTCGCTGAAGGGCCATTAGCAAGTTCCTATCTCCAGTGGTTCCCTATCCAATGTCGTCCTATACCAGCCGTCCAATGAGTCTTTAGAGCCATTCTTTCTTTCTAACAGCTCTGTTAGCAGATAAAAGATGAGCAGTAGAAAATTTTTCTAAATACCACCTGCCACGGTTGGCAGTCGGCGCCACATACTCGTCACACTACCATAGAAAACATTTTGCGGGTACAGTTAAAGGAGCTCTTCAACACCTCAGATAATTTAACAACGTAGGGGTACGAGCTAGTTGGTACTCCATCTAAACACCGTAGAGCGCAGTAGGCAAGACAAGGGACGTCCGTGTTCCTCTTCGTCCCTTGTCTTGCCTACTGCGCTCTACGGTGTTTAGACCTCAGATAAACTCGCCGCGGTGGCTCAGTGGCTAAGGCGTACGGCGCTGATGAGCACACAGACGCGGTTTAGATTCCCGGTCGCGGCGGCCGCTTTTCTGATGGAAGCGAAAAGCGAAAACGTCCGTGTGTCCGAAATTTCGTGGCACGTAAAGATCCCCAGGTGGTCAAAATTAATCCGAAGCCCTCCACTATGGCGCGCCTTGTCGTCGGCGTTGCGACGGCGCGTTAAACCCGACAGTAAATAAATAAATAAATAAATAAATAAATAAATAAATAAATAAATAAATAAATAAATAAATAAACAAATAAACAAATAAAAAGCAGTAAATAAATAAACACTTTCGAAAACGCTTTCAATCTTCTTCGCATCTGGAAGAACTGCGAAAACTATAGCTATTGCCAGCACAGCAACAGTGCGTGATTTGCTCGTCGCTGTGGATACACCTTCCGTTTGTGTTTCGCTTTTGTGGCTTTTTTTAGATGGCTATCAAATGCGTTCTCTTCTGCAACTTAAGGAAAGCCGGCAAACAGCCGCTACACCGCTGTAATGACGTCATTCAGCGGTCGAAGAACGCGAAGACCGGGAAGGAGAGAAAAATATTTTGAGCAAGTTTCTATGTTATCTGACGAGGAGAGAACAGTAATTTTTGGCTGAGGCACATTGCGACCCCATAGTATAATGCGTTGGTTGACTACTTTCTGCAAGCACTCAAGATTTAGACAAATGTTGAAAAACGTGTTGCAGGGTCGCTTTAGTTTGGCGAAGACAAAAGATTTGGGCAAAGAAACCTTCATTATGAATTTGTTGTTATGCCGATTTGATAAGGAAACGAAAAACGAGCACAAAAAATTAACATAAAAAAGACGCCTACTTTTTTTCTTCTTCGAACCCGTTTGAACCCGTTTGAACCGGTTCGAGCGGGTTCGAGCGGGTTCGAACCGGTTCGAACCGGAACGGAATGGTGCTCTGGAACTGAACCCGAACCGAACCCGAAAGGCTTGAACCCGAACCCGAACCGAACCCGAAAAAATTCCGGTTCGACACCCTGTGTATTTCCTAACGAGCCCCACATTTTCAAACCCTATTATCGCGCGAAAGCTTAGCGAGGGCCTCGGCTCTGGCAGCCTTGATGCCAAGGTAGCATAAGAGGGTTTCCCGCCAGTTGACCGCTCATGACAGGCTGTAGACGTTCGCGTCACGCCCCGGGGGTTGAAAAAAGAAGGTCCCCTTCTCCCCGTGTAGTCTGAGTGGCGCTGGCTACCGCCCTCAAGCGTCGGATACAGTTGTAGTAAATATAAATACCCCAGAAAGTGAAGCAGAACACAGTCGCCCAGATAGCCGAATTGGTAAGGCATTCGAGATCTAATCGAAAGGCGTGGGTTCGGTCCCCACTCTGGGCGCGTGTTTTTCTTTCTTTCTTTCTCATGTAATTAATAAAAATTAATAACAATGTAACGTCACTAACAGTAAAAAAATAGTCTAACCTTCCCCTATGCCTTCTTTGGCGTTGTAGACTGCCGACATTTCTTTCTGTATATATATATATATATATATATATATATATATATATATATATATATAGATACGGGACGAGGGACTCGGTAAAGATACATATCAAGGTTGCAGTCGTCATTGCCAGTGCTATTCGGCTTTTTTTTTTTTTTTTCGAAATATATAATAGGGCCGAATGACGTGTGCTTGTCACGTTTCTTTGATTCATTGATAAATAAGCGAAAATATAAGTCGAGAAAAAATCCGCCGTTTTCCGGGAGCGGGACTCGAACCCACATCTCCGCATAACCGGTGCGGTGCGTTAACCAATTACGCTATCCCCACAGCGGCTTCTCTCTCGACTTTAAAGCGGGGGTTTATATTTACAAGAGCTCTGAGGCCGGTCAACTAGCGCCGCCCCTCGACTACCGCGGGAGACGTAGAACGTCTTCTTTCCCAGCGGCCGCCACGTAGAACGTGGTCGGAGGTCGGGGTTAGCAATTGGCATATCCGAACTGCTGGAGCCAGTGCCTCGTAATGCATGTAGCAGAACAGAGAGATACGGGACGAGGGACTCGGTAAAGATACATATCAAGGTTGCAGTCGTCATTGCCAGTGCTATTCGGCTTTTTTTTTTTTTTTTTTCGAAATATATAATAGGGCCGAATGACGTGTGCTTGTCACGTTTCTTTGATTCATTGATAAATAAGCGAAAATATAAGTCGAGAAAAAATCCGCCGTTTTCCGGGAGCGGGACTCGAACCCACATCTCCGCATAACCGGTGCGGTGCGTTAACCAATTACGCTATCCCCACAGCGGCTTCTCTCTCGACTTTAAAGCGGGGGTTTATATTTACAAGAGCTCTGAGGCCGGTCAACTAGCGCCGCCCCTCGACTACCGCGGGAGACGTAGAACGTCTTCTTTCCCAGCGGCCGCCACGTAGAACGTGGTCGGAGGTCGGGGTTAGCAATTGGCATATCCGAACTGCTGGAGCCAGTGCCTCGTAATGCATGTAGCAGAACAGAGAGATACGGGACGAGGGACTCGGTAAAGATACATATCAAGGTTGCAGTCGTCATTGCCAGTGCTATTCGGCTTTTTTTTTTTTTTTTTTTCGAAATATATAATAGGGCCGAATGACGTGTGCTTGTCACGTTTCTTTGATTCATTGATAAATAAGCGAAAATATAAGTCGAGAAAAAATCCGCCGTTTTCCGGGAGCGGGACTCGAACCCACATCTCCGCATAACCGGTGCGGTGCGTTAACCAATTACGCTATCCCCACAGCGGCTTCTCTCTCGACTTTAAAGCGGGGGTTTATATTTACAAGAGCTCTGAGGCCGGTCAACTAGCGCCGCCCCTCGACTACCGCGGGAGACGTAGAGCGTCTTCTTTCCCAGCGGCCGCCACGTAGAACGTGGTCGGAGGTCGGGGTTAGCAATTGGCATATCCGAACTGCTGGAGCCAGTGCCTCGTAATGCATGTAGCAGAACAGAGAGATACGGGACGAGGGACTCGGTAAAGATACATATCAAGGTTGCAGTCGTCATTGCCAGTGCTATTCGGCTTTTTTTTTTTTTTTTCGAAATATATAATAGGGCCGAATGACGTGTGCTTGTCACGTTTCTTTGATTCATTGATAAATAAGCGAAAATATAAGTCGAGAAAAAATCCGCCGTTTTCCGGGAGCGGGACTCGAACCCACATCTCCGCATAACCGGTGCGGTGCGTTAACCAATTACGCTATCCCCACAGCGGCTTCTCTCTCGACTTTAAAGCGGGGGTTTATATTTACAAGAGCTCTGAGGCCGGTCAACTAGCGCCGCCCCTCGACTACCGCGGGAGACGTAGAACGTCTTCTTTCCCAGCGGCCGCCACGTAGAACGTGGTCGGAGGTCGGGGTTAGCAATTGGCATATCCGAACTGCTGGAGCCAGTGCCTCGTAATGCATGTAGCAGAACAGAGAGATACGGGACGAGGGACTCGGTAAAGATACATATCAAGGTTGCAGTCGTCATTGCCAGTGCTATTCGGCTTTTTTTTTTTTTTTTTCGAAATATATAATAGGGCCGAATGACGTGTGCTTGTCACGTTTCTTTGATTCATTGATAAATAAGCGAAAATATAAGTCGAGAAAAAATCCGCCGTTTTTCGAGGGGCGGCGCTAGTTGACCGGCCTCAGAGCTCTTGTAAATATAAACCCCCGCTTTAAAGTCGAGAGAGAAGCCGCTGTGGGGATAGCGTAATTGGTTAACGCACCGCACCGCTTATGCGGAGATGTGGGTTCGAGTCCCGCTCCCGGAAAACGGCGGATTTTTTCTCGACTTATATTTTCGCTTATTTATCAATGAATCAAAGAAACGTGACAAGCACACGTCATTCGGCCCTATTATATATTTCGAAAAAAAAAAAAAAAGCCGAATAGCACTGGCAATGACGACTGCAACCTTGATATGTATCTTTACCGAGTCCCTCGTCCCGTATCTCTCTGTTCTGCTACATGCATTACGAGGCACTGGCTCCAGCAGTTCGGATATGCCAATTGCTAACCCCGACCTCCGACCACGTTCTACGTGGCGGCCGCTGGGAAAGAAGACGTTCTACGTCTCCCGCGGTAGTCGAGGGGCGGCGCTAGTTGACCGGCCTCAGAGCTCTTGTAAATATAAACCCCCGCTTTAAAGTCGAGAGAGAAGCCGCTGTGGGGATAGCGTAATTGGTTAACGCACCGCACCGGTTATGCGGAGATGTGGGCTCGAGTCCCGCTCCCGGAAAACGGCGGATTTTTTCTCGACTTATATTTTCGCTTATTTATCAATGAATCAAAGAAACGTGACAAGCACACGTCATTCGGCCCTATTATATATTTCGAAAAAAAAAAAAAAAAAAAGCCGAATAGCACTGGCAATGACGACTGCAACCTTGATATGTATCTTTACCGAGTCCCTCGTCCCGTATCTCTCTGTTCTGCTACATGCATTACGAGGCACTGGCTCCAGCAGTTCGGATATGCCAATTGCTAACCCCGACCTCCGACCACGTTCTACGTGGCGGCCGCTGGGAAAGAAGACGTTCTACGTCTCCCGCGGTAGTCGAGGGGCGGCGCTAGTTGACCGGCCTCAGAGCTCTTGTAAATATAAACCCCCGCTTTAAAGTCGAGAGAGAAGCCGCTGTGGGGATAGCGTAATTGGTTAACGCACCGCACCGGTTATGCGGAGATGTGGGTTCGAGTCCCGCTCCCGGAAAACGGCGGATTTTTTCTCGACTTATATTTTCGCCTATTTATCAATGAATCAAAGAAACGTGACAAGCACACGTCATTCGGCCCTATTATATATTTCGAAAAAAAAAAAAAAAAAAAAAAAAAAAGCCGAATAGCACTGGCAATGACGACTGCAACCTTGATATGTATCTTTACCGAGTCCCTCGTCCCGTATCTCTCTGTTCTGCTACATGCATTACGAGGCACTGGCTCCAGCAGTTCGGATATGCCAATTGCTAACCCCGACCTCCGACCACGTTCTACGTGGCGGCCGCTGGGAAAGAAGACGTTCTACGTCTCCCGCGGTAGTCGAGGGGCGGCGCTAGTTGACCGGCCTCAGAGCTCTTGTAAATATAAACCCCCGCTTTAAAGTCGAGAGAGAAGCCGCTGTGGGGATAGCGTAATTGGTTAACGCACCGCACCGGTTATGCGGAGATGTGGGTTCGAGTCCCGCTCCCGGAAAACGGCGGATTTTTTCTCGACTTATATTTTCGCTTATTTATCAATGAATCAAAGAAACGTGACAAGCACACGTCATTCGGCCCTATTATATATTTCGAAAAAAAAAAAAAGCCGAATAGCACTGGCAATGACGACTGCAACCTTGATATGTATCTTTACCGAGTCCCTCGTCCCGTATCTCTCTGTTCTGCTACATGCATTACGAGGCACTGGCTCCAGCAGTTCGGATATGCCAATTGCTAACCCCGACCTCCGACCACGTTCTACGTGGCGGCCGCTGGGAAAGAAGACGTTCTACGTCTCCCGCGGTAGTCGAGGGGCGGCGCTAGTTGACCGGCCTCAGAGCTCTTGTAAATATAAACCCCCGCTTTAAAGTCGAGAGAGAAGCCGCTGTGGGGATAGCGTAATTGGTTAACGCACCGCACCGGTTATGCGGAGATGTGGGTTCGAGTCCCGCTCCCGGAAAACGGCGGATTTTTTCTCGACTTATATTTTCGCTTATTTATCAATGAATCAAAGAAACGTGACAAGCACACGTCATTCGGCCCTATTATATATTTCGAAAAAGAAAAAAAAAAAAAAAAAAGCCGAATAGCACTGGCAATGACGACTGCAACCTTGATATGTATCTTTACCGAGTCCCTCGTCCCGTATCTCTCTGTTCTGCTACATGCATTACGAGGCACTGGCTCCAGCAGTTCGGATATGCCAATTGCTAACCCCGACCTCCGACCACGTTCTACGTGGCGGCCGCTGGGAAAGAAGACGTTCTACGTCTCCCGCGGTAGTCGAGGGGCGGCGCTAGTTGACCGGCCTCAGAGCTCTTGTAAATATAAACCCCCGCTTTAAAGTCGAGAGAGAAGCCGCTGTGGGGATAGCGTAATTGGTTAACGCACCGCACCGGTTATGCGGAGATGTGGGTTCGAGTCCCGCTCCCGGAAAACGGCGGATTTTTTCTCGACTTATATTTTCGCTTATTTATCAATGAATCAAAGAAACGTGACAAGCACACGTCATTCGGCCCTATTATATATTTCGAAAAAAAAAAAAAAAAAAGCCGAATAGCACTGGCAATGACGACTGCAACCTTGATATGTATCTTTACCGAGTCCCTCGTCCCGTATCTCTCTGTTCTGCTACATGCATTACGAGGCACTGGCTCCAGCAGTTCGGATATGCCAATTGCTAACCCCGACCTCCGACCACGTTCTACGTGGCGGCCGCTGGGAAAGAAGACGTTCTACGTCTCCCGCGGTAGTCGAGGGGCGGCGCTAGTTGACCGGCCTCAGAGCTCTTGTAAATATAAACCCCCGCTTTAAAGTCGAGAGAGAAGCCGCTGTGGGGATAGCGTAATTGGTTAACGCACCGCACCGGTTATGCGGAGATGTGGGTTCGAGTCCCGCTCCCGGAAAACGGCGGATTTTTTCTCGACTTATATTTTCGCTTATTTATCAATGAATCAAAGAAACGTGACAAGCACACGTCATTCGGCCCTATTATATATTTCGAAAAAAAAAAAAGCCGAATAGCACTGGCAATGACGACTGCAACCTTGATATGTATCTTTACCGAGTCCCTCGTCCCGTATCTCTCTGTTCTGCTACATGCATTACGAGGCACTGGCTCCAGCAGTTCGGATATGCCAATTGCTAACCCCGACCTCCGACCACGTTCTACGTGGCGGCCGCTGGGAAAGAAGACGTTCTACGTCTCCCGCGGTAGTCGAGGGGCGGCGCTAGTTGACCGGCCTCAGAGCTCTTGTAAATATAAACCCCCGCTTTAAAGTCGAGAGAGAAGCCGCTGTGGGGATAGCGTAATTGGTTAACGCACCGCACCGGTTATGCGGAGATGTGGGTTCGAGTCCCGCTCCCGGAAAACGGCGGATTTTTTCTCGACTTATATTTTCGCTTATTTATCAATGAATCAAAGAAACGTGACAAGCACACGTCATTCGGCCCTATTATATATTTCGAAAAAAAAAAAAAGCCGAATAGCACTGGCAATGACGACTGCAACCTTGATATGTATCTTTACCGAGTCCCTCGTCCCGTATCTCTCTGTTCTGCTACATGCATTACGAGGCACTGGCTCCAGCAGTTCGGATATGCCAATTGCTAACCCCGACCTCCGACCACGTTCTACGTGGCGGCCGCTGGGAAAGAAGACGTTCTACGTCTCCCGCGGTAGTCGAGGGGCGGCGCTAGTTGACCGGCCTCAGAGCTCTTGTAAATATAAACCCCCGCTTTAAAGTCGAGAGAGAAGCCGCTGTGGGGATAGCGTAATTGGTTAACGCACCGCACCGGTTATGCGGAGATGTGGGTTCGAGTCCCGCTCCCGGAAAACGGCGGATTTTTTCTCGACTTATATTTTCGCTTATTTATCAATGAATCAAAGAAACGTGACAAGCACACGTCATTCGGCCCTATTATATATTTCGAAAAAAAAAAAAAAGCCGAATAGCACTGGCAATGACGACTGCAACCTTGATATATATATATATATATATATATATATATATATATATATATATATATATATATATATATATATTTGACAGTACTATCGAATAAAAAACTATACATAATTTAATTTGGGATCTGATCTCTCACTTTGAAATCGGTAATACAATTACATTTCTGCATGCAATACCCACTTTTATAAGTGAAGGAAGCCCATTCATATTGCGCACGCCTTTTCTGCTCATAAGTTGAGCTATAAATTTACCTTTTAACAAACATCTGTACAATTCTCCAAAAAACGTTATATGTTTCGCAGGAATTCTACCTTGACATAGGTCATGTATATTTATTGCCATGCTTTCACTTTTTATTCATCGTTAGAGAAAAAAAAAGTATGCATGTTTGTACTAGCATTTTGCTGCCTTTGGTTGGGGAAGTTTGTTGATGAGGTCTTAAACAGTGAACATTCAAAAAATCCTACTCCGGCTGCTCTTTCTGTCCATAAGCTGGGTCAGCTGCGTCGCCCTAAGCAATGCATAGTTTTGGGCGAGTGCGACGCTTTTACCTCAGACTAAAACTGTGAGCTGACTTCAATATTGTGCACATTATGCAAGGAACAGCCTTTTCGAAGCATTCGTTATGGTAAAAGATATTCTCTGTTTCAACTAGGGGAAATCAGCAGGAGGCTTAAACGTTTTCGAACTGAACAAACAGCTCCTTGTTGTTGTTGAAACCGCTTTTTGAGAAAAAAAATAGGGTAAGGTAGTTGGGTCTGAAGTGGAGCTATGAGTGACCATCCTATTCCGGTAGGCGGTGGGGCGTAGCTACAGTCTTCGCCCGGGTATGATGACATGCTGTTCTTCGAGCTGGCTTCTGCGCAGCACGCGTTACCAATGCTCAGGAAATGAGGCGAGAGGGGCGGGGAGAGGAGGATCGGACGGACCTGTCTAGACTAGGTGGAAGAGTTGCAGAACGACCTGTTGATTCAGTAGAGGGTGGGGAGACATAGTGAAGGCGGGTGTGGTAGTGGTACGTATCGGTTTGTAGGCGGCGCCATACGCATGCATCGGTGTTTGTGATGAAGGGATGTGGGGACGATAGAGTCGTGGAATGTTCCGGTAGTGGCTTAGGATGTCAGTGTAAGTGGGGGTAAGGGGTGAAGGGCCAGTAGGTACTTCACGCGGGCCAGTAGGTACTTCACTGGTGTCTTCTGGGAATTGGCGGTAAGAGGTCGCGGGTGGTGGCGTGCGCCACCTCGTCCCAAAGGAGAAATGTGCGGCTAGGAAGCCGCACTATGCGGTTCGTCGGGAGTGTTTGTCGGTTTGCTAGGATGTTGGAGCTGACGCGAGTGATTTGTCCCGTAGCGTAGCGGCAGCAAGCAGATTGGGAGTCGGTCAGTATTATAATGTCCCATGATGGCGAGTTGGTGATGGCAAAATTGAGTGCAGCCTACCCGGCGGTATCGGTGGATCTCACTGCTATTGTGGCGGAAGCTCTGATGACATTGTTTGAGTGTATTGCTGCTACGGCATGGGCTGGGTAGGTGCGCAGTGGAGCTGTGTCAGTGTAGTAGGCATCGGCATTGGCGCCGTACTTCTTGAGGAGTAGGCGAGTGCGATGTCTGCCATTTTTATTAGCTCTCGTGGGGGGGGGGTCCTGCGCCAGGGGGGCCCGGTTCATTTGAACCCGTTGAACCACGGATAAGCCGCTCCTGATAACACGCTAGTACAGGTGTGCACCAGCCTCGTAGAACCCTTCTGTGGCGTGTTCCAGTCTACGTGCTGCTGCTTTCGCGCCGTAAGATAAATAAATGAAAGCGAAGGAAGAGACACATACTCGGAGTAGCAGGAAATAACTAATAAAACACTGCGTTAGCTTGACATTGACAAAAATGAAGGACCGCGAGACAACATGCAGACATACCATTGTATGTCATTTTGCAGGCAATATCGTCATGTACCTGTTGGAGCATTTGTAAGTCACTGGGGCTTTAAAAGCCGAATAAAATGTATTCGGCATTGATCGCAAAATACCTACTGTTTTAGTGACACTCCTTTCTAAATCAAAGGCTTTCGAGCTTATCAGGTAACCGCTGACAGAAAAAGTAGGTAGTGAGATGTGCATAATAACAAAACACGTGCGCTAGGTGTCGTTATATTCAAACAAATTTTGTATCTTTAACCACCCTCTTCGCTAGAAAACTAAATTTACCTTCAAATAAAGTCGAGATGTACGGTGTATACAATGTAGTTGCATATACATAGTTTATAGAGATGTAGTCAAGGTAGAGGTTGTGGGCACCACCCCCAAACAACCGGGACGTATGGCGGGGAACATGAAATGCCAGCAGTGCGCAGGCGCCGGGCGCGTGTGACAGCTATAAAAGAGCGTTGCATCCTGCGCACTGGGGGGCAGTGGACTACGAACTGCGTGATGCGGAGGTGCTGCGATACCAAGGACCAGGGAACGGTGAATAAACATGTTCATTTCATATGTGGTCTCAGCGTCTGCCCGCCTCCGGGTAGCAGCAAGGCCGCAGTTCACTGCAAGGTATAAAGGCTGTAATTGGACAAGTGGTGCTCGGTATGGTGCTAATGACATTTTACATTTTCAGGATCTCTAATATACCCTTCAGGGGCAGATTCAGTCGCCTTCATAAACACTGAAAACTCTGACCCAAGATTTCCAGATATTCAATTTTTAATGGTTTCGGAGTACCCGAAACCTATTGAACTGCCGAAGATGTACCCGTATTGCCGTAAAGGACTTACCCCAGAGGTAAAACAATTAATACCTTTAAACAAATTTCTTTTCTATGCCAAACACTGTGAGTCATTGGAAAAGAGAATTAGGAGTTTGATCTTGTACTTGCATTTTGTCCCCGTATCAGAATGGAAGACAATAGATGTTTTTATCTTTGTGCACTTAAAACCCGTGTTTTAAGTGCGCAGAATTTAAGGGGCTCGCCTTGCCTTCGTAGCTTGCTTGCTGGCTCAAGTAGAGCCCCACGAGGTACCCTCGTAGCAGCGTCCCACAAAGGCTTCCAAAATAAGTGGTTTATACTGTCATCACCATTCGAAACTCGTGAACCTCTGGCACTTGTCATACATCTCCCCGTTCTTTAGCGCAAAGAAAACTGCAGGTACATTTTAGGGAGAATATACGTATTTAACGGGCAGTGCCCGCTTTTGTTTTGTTAAAACCGCTCGTTGGGTTGGTTTTTACTAAGCGAAAAAAGAAACGTGGCAGTGAAAGAAACCAATGGCGCGCTCCAAACTGCGCACTAAGGCGCCGGCGGCGCCGGCACGTGTTGGACGAAAAGCAACCACAAAAACAACAGAACTCCCGCTGGCGCAATTTAAGGCAGGGGGCGTGATAGCACGGCGAAAGCGGGAAATTTAAATAGCATTGTACAAACCTCCGTTCCATTCATCAAGAGAGAAGTGAGACATTGCGGCAAAGAGCGTGATGGGTGGTAGCAGTGAAGGGATAACGGCTCTACAGCCCATTATTGCGAATCACTGCTCTGCACTTCCCACAGCTTTCACAATCAGTGCAACGGCTGGAATTTTTTCTCGTCACAACAATTGGCCTGAATGAAAAGATTTCTTATTTTCAGAAAAAAATTTCAGGAAAGAAGGCATAATTGTCAACTGTTGTTTTTCCGTAATGAAAACAAAATACAAAGAAATAACCTCTACGGCAGTAAAATCAGACCGCTCCCTGGTAGTGCTAATAGCAGGGCTTATTTTAAGCATTTTTACAAAAGTAATTTAGCAAAGACAAGCAATGTACAGGAGTGCGAAAAACAGGAGTTTAGTAGAGGAGTTTCATACAGGAGTACGAAAAACGGCAATCGCCACCCTTTTTCCGCATGTAAAAAGGCGATACTAAGTTCACCCCGTGTCCCCGCGAGGAGGGCGTCTCACTGTAGCTTATTAGAGCTCCCTACGCCTATATTGCCTTTGTGGGTGCACGTTGCTGGGCTTCTACACTTACCTGTGTTTATGGCGCTTTTAGTCATCGGTGTCTGTTAACATTGATTCATACTTCTTACCTGTCAGGCCAGACTTAAATAGTAATCTCCATATCTGACACGGGCCGCGGAACAGTTCACGCCGTGCTCGGTACTACTCGCAATTTACAACTATAAAAGGTTAGTTGAAAGGAAGTATTTCTCCAAGCATTAAAACACTGCTATATAATCACGTTATTAACAGCGAAATACCTCCAGGGTGGAGACCGCTGTGCCAGCTTGCCACAACAATGCACAATTCTAAACAGCTGGCAAAAGACTTCCCGTATTTCTGTTCGTTATGTATATTCGCGATTTTGTAGGCCAACTTGGCGAACGACATGGCTCGGCGCTCAATGCGTCGAATAAGCGCCGATGTCGTACCCGCGTTCTTTGTACCATTTTGAGCCAAACATATGCTTGACGAAGTACCCTCGCGGATCCTCATAGGAGTTAGTCTACCAATTATTTGTGCGCATAGACGAGAAATTGTTTGGCTGTTAACCACACAAATTTTGAAACTTTGATCAATTGTCAGAGCAACATTACCCTTGCCACTTCCACTCCTATAGATGCACGATCAACAGTAAGGACCAATCAAAGATATGAATAGCCCTCTACCAACTGTCCCCCTAGGCGTTGTAAATAGGTACACCCTCTATAAATTTACAATGTTTCTTGTTTTATTCCAGCAATGCCCCACAATTTACCACGTTTGGCTAAGAAGCTACTTCATGTCTGTTGCTCCAATACTTCTGCGTCCGAAGGCAAGCGGGTTTATAAAACTGAAAAGTGCGAATCCATTCGACCACCCTATAATCGACCCTCAGCTACTTTCTCATGAAGCAGATATGGAGACTATGGTAAAAGGTAAGTCCAAAGTTCACTTTTTATGTTCGGTAAAACTCATTGTGAATTTGTATCCTTCCCTGAGAAGTTAAACAGTGCTAAACTATCTGCTCCTCTTGAAACCTTTAATAGTTTTTATTCATGGCCGGAGTCCAAAGTGGGTTTCGAACGGAAATGGCACTCTTCCCAGACTAGCGTTTCGTAAACTGCATCGGATACAAGCATTGTGCGCACCGACATCCAGATCCTATCGGATTTCTATGGCCTAAGAGAAACTCTCAGCAAGCAACGCCTGCTTCACCCTTGTTTGGCTATGAGCGGAGGCGCGCAGTGTCCATTGCCAACACAGCCTTCTCATTTTAAAGCTTGCATAATCCTGTTTACTTTCCGCAGAAAGCGGTTCACAAATGAGCTGATGTGCTGTCTTCAATAACCTTTTTGCGAGAGGCGTAGAATTTCTCCTTTCTGGAAATCCGGCACTCGGGCCATTTTAAGCATGTTGCCACTCCACGAAAAAAAAAGTATACTGTAGTAGCGAAGTGCTGGGAATGGAAAGCGTGCGAAAAATTATAGGACCGCTGTATTACAAGCTACGTGCCCCTTGAACGTAGATAGTATAGAAAGGTTACACATGGGGCACCTGTGTTAAATATGGCGCAAAAATAAATACATCTTCAAAAACAGTCCATTTTTACAGTTTCATCCGCAAATAAAACGAAAAGCAACGATGCAGCAAGTACCAGTTCGCCAACCTTTTACACCAATAAACGTGGTTTTGAATGAAAACGCAAAAGGAAGAAAAGCCTAGCTAGTTGGTACGGTTGCATATTAAACTAAACTATCAAGACGGGGCAAGAAAGCGTGACGGTAGAGGCGCTGACTTTTAACGAAAGTGTTTTTTATCTAACACACACATATACACATACATCTTTCCATGCACATTCATTCTGTGTATCAATAAACAACTACAACCTTTTAGCAGACCTAACGAACTCACAGCTTTGAACATAGGAAACTAACTGGTCTATCTAACAGGCATGGGTGGGTGGCTTATGCATAGGTGGCTTATGCATTCACCCCAAAAGTTTTTATGTTTAAGGCTTTCACTACTTCTCTTGTTTTATCACCGTGTTGATATCATTGCACTGTGTCACTGAAGAATATCATGCATTTGCATTTTGTCCGCTTGAGTGACAGTGGACGGAGATCTTACGTTTTAGCGCTGAATGATGCTCGAGGAGTCTAAAATTCACGCACTTTTCCGACTGTACCATATACACGCGTTCACACGGCAAGGGTTTCTGATATTCAAGTCATTCCCTTCATACACTCTACAAATTGGAGGGTATGGCGCATGTCACAATTACTAGCCAAGCTGTCATTTTTGTTTTTGTGCATGCGTTGAACCGCAGGACACACTCGGCCGAGTTTTAGAAAAAAAACATTTACGGCATATAAGCTGCGTACCTTGATCATACGTTGTGACAGCCCATGTACGTGTAGGGCATCACTACAGTCAAAGTTTGTTAATTAGGATCTCTAGGGAAGAAAAAAACGTGCGAATTATCTCAATGTCGAATTATCGTACATTATACGATGATATAAAATTAATGATCTGAACAAGATGTATAAAATATTTATCGAAACAAGATGTTCTGATGGGGTTTACACCTAATTGGAGGTGTGGTTCGAGGTGAAAGATAAAGTGAATTCAAATAACTGCAGGTTGATTCCTGTTGTTGCGTAACGTGGGAAATTTAAATAACCGTAATGCCCCTGAAGCCTGTTAAGAGCTATTGTATAGGCGTTAATGTGCTCGTAGCTGCAAATAACACAAGGTTCATGAACGCAGTGGACAATTCTTTCAACCCATCTCAAAACTTTCACTTCAACTTTGTGACATATTGCGGCCAAGAAAATAAAACTTAGCACCTCGGGCAACTTTTGTTCCTATAGGACCTGGCGATATCTGAAATACCTCACCGTTAAAGCCAACAAATGCATTTCTTATACAAAAAAAGTTCCTCAAACGATTCTACAGGCTTGAGAGATAAATTCAGAATTGCAACCTTATCATTATCCGGAATACTTCTTTCCTCCACATAATTTATTAACTTATCGTCTGATAAAAATAGCATAGATACTTTATGTCTACGCTAAATCCACTTAAGTCTTGTTTCCTATCAGAACGCAGAAATTAAATTACAGCTTCTGAATTTAACACAGCAAAGGGTTCATCTACAAAAAGGAAATAAAGCTTTGTATGAGAGAAAGATAAGACCACCATATTGATCTGCATAGCATAAAAAGACCTCTTGAAACGTCCAAGCCCCCACGTTTTAACAACCTGAGTGCTCGTTTTTTAGCTGCTTCCAAGCATACCTGATATTCAATCAAACTCCTTACAGCTATCATCGCCTTCACCGACATCTCGTCTGGCATCTATATGTCCGATTTTATAAGCCGAAAGTTGATGCTCACAAGATGGCGAACAACAGTCATGATACCTTCAGAATTAGTAGGAGGAGGCTTCTCTAAAATTAACACAATCAACACGATACCTGCCTTGGTCACTCTCGAGAGCACACCATGCGACACTTCTCGCCAAAGTCAGCCTCTGTACATCGCTCATATAAGGTCCAACCGTGTCCTTCTATTTTCTTGTGGGAAGTGAAGAATGTGTGTGCAACCCATCAGAATTCAGTTGGGCTCCTAGTGTGGGCAGACCAGTCCCAAAGCAGATTTCAACGAGCAAGCGGCCAGGAAGCAGTGGTAATGGTACCGGACTTGCCGTCATAGCTGGGACAGTAGAATACTGTTAATTTTATTGACGTGGGCAGTGGCGAGGGTAGTGAGTGAACAACTTTATTTTACCCGAGACAGGAATGCGAGAAATAAAAGGTGGAGGCCTTTTTAATTGTCCCTCACCCGCCCCTCCCGCCCCCTTTCTATAGACGGCGATCTGGAGTCTTTGGCCCCTGGCGGAGTGTTGGGCTAAGTGGACGGCGCGGAATTGAATGTTGTGGTATCTCTATCTCACAATATGCATAACCCTAGCATTGCACAAGGCATTCACTCATGGACACTGCGAGGAAACACCGCGGGTTTGAGCTGTTTGAGCACGCTCACGATACTGAAACGCCGTCGCGCCAACTTACACCGCCTCGGTTGTGCAGGTGGTGAAGGGGACGACAAAGGAATATGCCCAGGGTACGGAGGGAAGACGTTTATTTTACATTAACGTCCCAGTTACACAATTTAAAGTACAAGTACGCACTTCCCTTGAGGTGAAAGAGGCGATGGGGCGCCACGCGCAAGTGTGCGCGTCGTCGGCGCAAAGCCAGTGGGCTCTTCGGTAAGGGCAAATTCCGGGGTGAGCGCACGTTGTGCGCGCGCGCATCGCCGTGCTGGCCAGATCGGCTCGCAGCAGCGAGGGAGACGGGGCCCATTCACTCACAGGCGCGTACCGCACGGCGTGATCGTCGAGTGGTAGATACGGCCTTACTATATGCAAGCGTAGGGGCAACAGGAGCAGCCTCAGGCACGGGCCGCAGCCAGAAGGGCTGGTGGTCTTTCGCCGGCGCAACAGAGTTGCAGCCGGCTGGGAAAGAAAGCGTCACATACCTTCCGCCAACGCCTTCGGCGTCCTGGAAGCGTCTCCCCGAACGGACCCCCGCGCAGGGCGCGCGTTCGCGTCCCGGCGAGAGGGGGGTTCGCGAATCGTTCAAACGGACCGATGAGGTGAGGTTAGCTCGACTAACAGGGCGGAGCTCCCGCTGCGTGACTGTGTTTTATAGCCCCAACGGTCGCTGCAGCCTTCACCTCAGGCAGGAGTTTAAGAAGACGGCTCGGCTGTGCACAGTGGCGCCGGGACGAGCCGGCATTTTGGAGAAAGAGGGGAAAAGTGCCGCGCAACGCCAGAAACCCAGTGATCGCGCAATGGCTTGTTCGTCAGGATCCCCACACTCTCCTCTCCTTAAATGCCCTCGCCGGTCTGAGAAGAGTTGACCGGCCATCGCCCAGGCTTGCAAAAGACGGCGAAGAGTAGAAAAGTATGCATGCACAGGGCAGTCTCAGTCCCCAGCCCATACAAAATATTTACAAACTACACTAACAACACTACCCCCCTCCAGCACGAATGATACACACAGGAAAACTACACGCGACACTGAGAGACATAATACATACTAATCGCTTCCATTTGCACGCAGAAAATGAAGCTATTGAAATATAAAATTACAATGAATGCGACACTATAATAATAACAATAATGGTAATAAAATATGCATGCAGGACGACACTATGCAACATAGGATTACAAAAAAAAGAAAAAAAAAACACACTACGACGACAAAGAATTAGGGCAAAAGAGAAGACACAGGCATGCTACAAACTACGCTAAGATACGAAAGTAATATTTCTACAAAAATTCGGGAGACTCAGTTCCGCGGTGCTTGTGCAAAGTTCGGCGATGGGAGCACAAACGTTTTTTTCTGGGAAACGGCCGTTGTGGTCAATCAAGGAGAGAAGATGTTGGGCACCAGTGCCGCGACGACCTCACCGTGGCGCGAGATAGCAGCTCCACAAAGGGGGTACCAGCCAGGATGACATGCGGGTTGAGCAGCCAGCCGGCAGGTATAACGACCATGATGGCGCTGCTCAGGTGTACACCTAGCGTGGTACTCGATGGGTGCCCCTCCAAGGAGCGACGAGTGGCGCTGGTGGTGGCTGTCGCCCAGCGTGAGTGAGGCAGTTGCCGGGCGACCGTCGTGGTGACGATGACGCATGGTGCGGTTCCGATGACACCGCCATATTGTCATCATCTGGAGAGGGCACATATGCCGCAACACGCAACTGGCCGCCAGTCCCGCCCTTGTTAGTGCAGGGCATCCCGGCCACGTTCGCCTGCTGAAGGCGGTGCGCAGGGGGTACTGTGAGCCAGCGCACCGACTACTAGCGACACCTGCCCGACACATCAGAAGCCAGCGCCGCAAGCGCACAGACTACGGCGACACCTGCCTGCCACATCGAAAGCGAGCACGAAGCCGAGGAGAGCGAGTGTGCGGCGCGCGGCCGGCGGTAGTAGCTTGAGAGGCTCCTCGAGGCGTCTTGCCTCGCTAATAAAGTTAGTTTTCTGCCTTCGAGTGCCTTGGTCGCGTCTCGGGCCCTCGCTGGCCCGCGTCGCCCCTCACAACTGGCGCAGTCGACCCCGAACCGTGCCTGGAGCATCGCCCCGTGAAGTTTCGTCGCCCAGCGCTCCCTCCGTGTGCAGGTGCTACCGCCCACTTCGCCGGAGCCATTTCGCGCTTCGCCCTGTGTTTCGCCGACTGTCGTGTTGGCGCCTGCCCGCCCGATGAAGTAACCTGCCTTCAGTGCCCAAACCGTTCGCCCTACTCGCCCTCTCGTCTCGTAACCAGTTTGCTGCCTTGTACCGCCATGCCGCTCGTGAATTGGAACGAGGCTACGCCAGAGGACCTCGCAGGCTTTACAGCAGATTATCTCCGTGAAGAGTTGGCTCGCCGAAATCTGGACGCTACCGGGCCGAAGGAAGAAGTAATAAACCGCCTTATCGCCGACATCGCTCAAAACCGCTCAGCCACGCCCATTTCCCCAGACTCCGCGGCGTCCACCCAGCGCCCTGACACAGCACCGCCTCCGCCGAGCTCCGATGCAGCACAAACTACCGAGTTGCTGACAGGTTTACTTCAGCAGCTCCTTCATGTGTCGCAACGCGTTGCAGTCCCTGTTCAAGTCACAACTCTTCCAGACCTGTCCGCATCGCTTCCTACTTACAGTGGGGACGGCGGCATTTCAGCGTCCCACTGGATTGAAGAGTTGGAGCGAACTCAAAACCTTGCTTCGTGGCAGCCTTCAACACTACTCGCCGTCGCCATGGGCAAACTTCGTGGAGCGGCCGCTGATTGGAAAGCTGTCATTGGCCGTCAATGCCCGACGTGGGAAACGTTCAGGCAAGCGTTCCTAGATCAATTCAGCGCCAAGCAGACCTTGCTGCAGTGGCAACAAGCAGTTACTTGTCGCGTGCAAGCACACGAAGAGAATCTTGTCAACTACTCTCTGGCAAAGCTGAAGCTCATTTCTGGATGCCCAGTCACTCTCTCGGACACTCAGCGCATAGAGTACGCCCTTCAAGGCATTGCCGACTCGAACCTGGCCACTACTATAGCAGCACAACGCCCAGCGCCCGTCGCAGCATATATGGACATTGTCACTCAGCTTGATCAAACACTGAGCCATTCGGCCATTCCATTTTCACGCCCAGGGTATCTAAACGCCACACCACCCACTCCAAGCCTACAGTCGCCTTCCCGCAACTCAGCGTACATGAATCCTCAGGCTGTGTCAGACAGAACGAGCCGGCCACAGCGAATTTCAGCCCTGCCACCAGACCAACAAGAGTTCCGATACCACACCATCTCCGCTAAACATGGCGCTCCTGCCTACCGTCCTGGACAGAACTTGGCCGAAGCTGTGTGCTTCCAATGCCGCCAAAAAGGACATCTCGCATCCAAGTGTCCATCTAGAGCTACCGCTCCAACGTCTAGTACACATTCTTCCCCAGCTCTCCACAGTACCCCTTCGGAAACCCTCGATGGATCACTGGTCCAGTGTGCCCTTGTTACCACCACAATTGCTGGGATTGGTCAAGTGGATGCATTTCCCGACAGTGGATCGAAAGTGACGCTTGTTAACCGCTGCCTGGTCAGCTCTTTGCCCCTCTTGCCCTGGACTAGACCCCCTCTAGTCGTCGTCGGTGGAGAAACAGTAGCTCCAGCTGGTGCCGTATGTTTGAAGGTTTCTGTCGGACCTATCACCGCCTTGGTTGAAGCAGCCGCCCTCCATAATAATGCTGTGCCACTTATATTAGGTGAAGACTGGTTTTCTGCAAGCCATGCACAATTGGTGTTTCAGCCACCCATGCCAACTGAAATTCGCCACGCACCCACAGGAACGATTGTTCGGTGCCATGAACGACTGTTGCCCAGGATGTCGAATGCTGTTATGATCCAGGGGCCCTCTTTCAATCACCACATGCCTGGACATCACAGATCAGCAGGCCTCCAGCGTTTGCCACTCCCAGAAGAGGAGCCGTGGTTACCACTATCTTGCCAAGATGATGTTCCAAACACCTACAGCCCCTCTCCGAAATGCAAGCAAGCTGCTTCTCCAATAGTTGAGCAGAAACGCAGCCAGTCCAAAAGCAAGTTGAGCAAAAGTCGCAGCAGCAACAGCACAAGTGGCAGTTCCCGCAAGCCCTCGTCCTCATCGAGCAGTAAAGCGCACAAGAGCAGTTCAAGAAACAAGGAGCGGCACAAAGATCCACCCCAGGAGAAAAACAAGTCATGTGACGCCAAACCTTCATCTGCAGGAGATGTTGAGCACAATGCAGAGCACAAGCCACCCGAACTAAAGCAGTTGGAAGCCAAAATTACAGAGCCAAAATTGTCTGAGGCCAAAAGTTCATCGTCAGAAACTGATTCAAGGCGAGCAGACAAGTCATCGCAGAAGCACCGAGACAAGTCGAAGGGCAAAAGCTACAAAAAGCGTTCCTCCAAGGGGCACAGTTCTCAAAAAGAAGCAGCATTGAAAGTCTCTTCGCTTCCACCGCCAGCACACGCAGAACCCGCCTCCGCAAAGCCTTCAATGAGCAGCTCCGTGCTACGTCGTCCACCATCGTCGCCGCCTCCCCCTTCCAACAAACCGCGAAAGCAGAAGTCGGAACGGAAGAAAAAGGAGTCTTCCAAATTGCATCAGCTCAAGAATTCGGCCAAAAAGCCCCGGTGTCGGCAAAGCAGAAGCCACCACCAGAACCCTCGGAACGGAAGTTACGGCCAGAGCCTCTGAAGTGGAAGCTGCCAGCGGAGCCCCTGGGGCGGAAGCCGCCCGAACCCCCAGCGCCAAAGGCGCCTACCCGAGCGCTTGAAGGACTATTCCCTCTCGCAATGAAGGCAGCAAGCAGTGCCACTTCCGTGACCAAAGGGACTTGGTCCAACAGAGAGGAGCCGGATGTGAGCCAGCGCACCGACTACTAGCGACACCTGCCCGACACATCAGAAGCCAGCGCCGCAAGCGCACAGACTACGGCGACACCTGCCTGCCACATCGAAAGCGAGCACGAAGCCGAGGAGAGCGAGTGTGCGGCGCGCGGCCGGCGGTAGTAGCTTGAGAGGCTCCTCGAGGCGTCTTGCCTCGCTAATAAAGTTAGTTTTCTGCCTTCGAGTGCCTTGGTCGCGTCTCGGGCCCTCGCTGGCCCGCGTCGCCCCTCACAGTACATGCCGTTGACCCCCGAGTCAGCACAGCTGTTCAGGGCCCGGTCAAGTTCACGGCCGGGGAAACCCCCTCCCCATCCGTCGGTGTCTCTGCCCACGGACCCTTCACCACACCGACGAGGCACTACATGACCGCGGGCGCACGGGATGAAGCAGACACCACTCGCGAATGCACCGTTGGGTTCGCTGAAGAAGCACACACCACACGCACTCACTAACGCCCTCACAACATGCACGTCACAGCGTTCGTGCCACCGGGGCCAAGTTCCCTCGCCACAACGCGGTGCGCCCCACTCGTAGCGTCCGCCCGCCCAGCGTTTTCCAGGAAAACGCCACTGTCCTGTTGACATTGAATATACGGTCGCCAAAGGTCTGGCCCGTTCTCCCAACTTCGCACAGTTCAGGCAACGGCCTCTAATACGCGCTGCTCGCCCGAACACCGCGGCCGCGGACGACCGAAATCGGACACTTTCAAAACAAGCGCATTACTTCTCGAACCCCGCGCGCGAGGAGCAGGGGGATGTCCTCGAAGACCGACTGAGCTTCCACTTACTCACTCTCGCTGTCCAGCCAACACCGTACGCCTCCGAAGAGCAACTTCAATAGACAGCTAGCCCTTGTCGATACTTAAAAGTAAATAAAACGAGCCATAGAACATACCATGTCCTACATGCATAGAGTAAAGGGGGTTCCTGTACAAAACTAATAACCCAAAAACCAAGAAAAAATTTAACACTTAACGCCCTCAACAAGGCTAACACGCGAACCATACAGAACCCTGTAACTAAGCAAAAGAAAATACATTACCGCACCGTATGGTCCAACAGGGTCGACACTACCTCAGCCTGTGCATTAAAGCGAGAGCACTAAAAAAATTGCACAGGCGAATAGGTACATAATACATCATGCGCCATCAGAAGGCGTAAAATGGAACACGATAATACAAACAACGTCCCGCAACATGCGCACTTTTACAAACGGAACAAAAAGAGAAACATTTGCTTACAACTTGCTCGGGGGGTAGCGGAAACTGACCACACACAATGGACTGGGGCGGCCAGGGCGGCCGCGCTGACTGAGACTGAAAGAAGGGGTCAGCACGGGCGGCGAAAGTACCTGCCGTTTAGTGTCCTATGATTACCGAAGTGACCACTTCGTAACGTTATATTAATGAGCCGGCCGGGAGAAGCCTTGATCAACGTGGGTGCCTTGTCATCGCCGCGCAGAGCCACTGTGTTCTAGCGCCAAATAGTCATCCTGTGACACCATATAACTATAGCTCTGCTTGCTTCTCGGCAAAACTCCCTTCAAGTCGCAGGCGACTACCTGCCAAGGACGCACACTGTCAACTGGTTTCATCATTCCAGGCCGCTTTCCACCGCGCGCCTCCACCGTTTGGCAGACATGGCAGGATTGACAACCGCGAAAATATCTCGCTTCGTGCCGGGCCTGGTCACGGAGCGACTCAGTTTACCAAAACTTTGGAGCCGCCTAGATGACCGGCCAATGGTTCGTCATGAGCTTAGCGCAGCAGTGCGCACCTCAGACTTTGAGGGTTACCATACTGAATGGGCTAATTGCCCCATTATCGGTGGCTACGTACTTCAGCGCGAGTCCTTCACCGTCCAGTGTGGGGATCCTGACGCCCAAGCCATTGCGCGATCACTGGGTTTGTGGCGTTGCGCTGCGCTTTTCCCCTCTCCCCGAAATGCCAGCTCGTCTCGGCGCCACTGTGCACAGCCGAGCCGTCTTCTTAAACTCCTGCCTGAGGTGAAGGCTGCAGCGACCATTGCGGCTATAAAATACTGTCACGCAGCGGGCGCTCCGCCCTGGTAGTAGAGCGAACCTCACCTCATTGGTCCGTTTGAACGATTCCCGAAACCCCCTCTCGCCAGGACGCGAACGCGCGCCCTGCGCGGGGGTCCATTCGGGGAGACGCTTCCAGGACGCCGAAGGCATTGGCCGAAGGTATGTGACGCTTTCTTTACCAGCCGGCTGCAACTCTGTTGCGCCGGCGAAAGCCCACCAGCCCTTCCGGCTGCGGCCCGTGGCTAAGGCTGGTCCTGTTGCCCCTACGCTTGCATATAGTAATGTCGTACCTACCACTCGACCATCACGCCGTGCGGTACGCGCCTGTGAGTGAATGGGCCCCGTCTCCCTCTCTGCTGCGAGCCGATCTGGCCAGCACGGCGATGCGCCCGCGCACAACGTGCGCGCATCCCGGAATTTGCCCTGACCGAATAGCCCACTGGCTTTGCGCCGACGAGGCGCACACTTCCGCGTGGTGCCCCATCGCCTCTTTCAGCTCAAGGGAAGTGCGTACTTGTACTTTAAATTGTGTAACTGGGACGTTAATGTAAAATGAACGTCTTCCCTCCGTACCCTGGGCATATTCCTTTGTCGCCCCCTTCTCCACCTGCCCAACAGAGGCGGTGTTAAGTTGGCGCGACGGCGTTTCAGTATCGTGAGCGTGCTCAAATAGCTCGAACCCGCGGTGGTTCCTCGCAGTGTGCATGAGTGCATGCCTTGTGCAATGCTATGGTTATGCGTATTGTGAGGTACAGAGACCACAAACTCGCTTCGTCGGCGCAGCGCCAGTGGGCTCTTCGGTTAGGGCAAATTCCGGGGTGCGCGCACGTTTTGCGTGCGCGCATCGGCGTGCTGGCCAGATCGGCTCGCACCAGCGAGGGAGACGCTGCCCATTCACTCACAGGCGCGTACCGCACGGCGTGGTCGTCGAGTTTTAGGTACGGCCTTACTATATGCAAGCGTAGGGTTTCGGGAATCGTTACTATATGCGAGAGGGGGTTTCGGGAATCGTTCAAACGGACCAATGAGGTGAGGTTAGCTCGACTACCAGGGCGGAGCGCCCGCTGCGTGACAGTGTTTTATAGCCGCAATGGTCGCTGCAGCCTTCACCTCAGGCAGGCGTTTAAGAAGACGGCTCGGCTGTGCACAGTGGCGCCGAGACGAGCCGGCATTTCTGGGAGAGAGGGGAAAAGCGCCGCGCAACGCAACAAACCCAGGGATCGCGCAATGGCTTGGGCGTCAGGATCCCCACAATGTGCAGGTCTGAAATGAAATGACCCACATGGTCTCCCACTGCTCCGTATATGTGGTTTCGAGTGCTCTAGGTGTGCTGTTGTATTTCAGGAGGCAAGCCCATAGAATGCGTTGAAGGTCAGGCTATGCTGAACGTACTTTCTGCTTGCCCTTATAGAGCCGGTGTCGCAGCGACTGTAGATCACTGGATTCGAGTAATGTAGGTACTGTAGCGGACGCCATCCTCCTGACTCCCACTTTCTAAATGTGCGATGAAATGCTGGATACGTGGCTCTTTCTAATCTGGGATGATTATGTCCAGATAAGGCACCATGCGTTCCATACCCCCCGTGCGAAATGATGACACAGTTGTTTCCGGGCAGTCTTGGAGGCGAAGATTTCGAGCTTCCCTATGAACGTTTTCGTTTCTCGGCAGAGCAGAGTGTGCTGACAACCATATATTTTGGACCCCTTGGAGTTTTGACTCTGAATTTCCTGAGGATTCGTTGCGCTTGAGGTAAAATGCTTCCCGTGGTGAAGTTCCTGGTCGCAGATTTGGAATAGCTGATAATTTTTGCTGGAGTAGAGGTAATCAATACGGAATTGTCCGCCTTTCCTTAAACCTCTAGAGTATCCGTGCGGATTGTTGTGGAGGCTATGGAATTCTCCTGTCGATCGACCAGTGATACGACCATGGTGTTGTGGCCACCGTACTCGGCCGCACGCCCGTAGACAACGTCATCGAAGCGTTAGAATCGCCTTCGAAGGGCTTTGGGTCGCTTGTGTCTGTGTTCTGGGTGTTATACTGGGTTCACATTCCTGGTCATAGAGAATGTATCTACTGAGTACGTGATGCTCTGTCTTAAGCACTAAATGATTAACATAGGCGAATGCTCACTATATACTAGGGCTACACTGGTCCTCGACTTCAAAAAAGCTTTTGACCGGGTCCACCACGAGGCGGTGCTCTCCAACATTGTCCAGCTTTATATGAGACAAAGGGTGTATGATTACTGAAAAGGCTTTCTCTCCAGCTGCATGACGCAACTAACTATCGGGGGAATAGAACCTGGGGACATCAAGCTAGGTAGCAGAGGGACGCCACAAGGCTCTGTGCTTTCTCCTTTTCTTTTATGACTCCCTGATTATTCTACCATACCATCTTAACGGAATAGAAGGACTGTACTAATGCCTGTATACGGACGACGTACTGCTGTTGAACGCATGCAGAAAGCCAAAAATAACAGCTTCCCTAGTAAGTGTGACATGCACCAGTTTGTAGGGTGTAACAAGAAAGGAGTTGCATATCAGTTACCTTTGTCGTGTGATCCTGTGCATGTGGGACAGTCGAAGAGGTGCATGAATTTTGCACTCGCATAGCACCATTCGTGGCTAAAACGTAGGCCCTTCAGTCAGTTGTCACCCCATTTCCAGAATGTAAACGCGCACCGCCGTTTATTTATATAACTATGTTACGCGATAGCATTATTAGGCTTACTTTTCTTCATTTTGCTGCGTGCGCTCACCATGCGGAGTCAGGCGCTCGGAAACCCGCCTTCACTGCCTACTGGAAGCTACAACTGAGGCAAATAGAAAAGAGAGCTTGGCAAAATCAAAAATACCGCGCGGCGGCCACTCAAATGTGGAATAGATGACAAGGATACTACAACGAAGCAGATGATACGCGAATTAACAGGCGGCGCACCTGCGCAGTGGAGTTTGTTCTACACCCTGTTTGGGGTAGCATGCTCGCGAGACAAAGCCGCCAGCTGTGCCTTCAACTGAAGCTATCACACCAGAACGCTTCGCTCACAGGACAGAAGCGGGCAACAACACTCTACCTCCTAAATAAAACGCAAAAGATTGCAGCCACTCTCTCAAAAATAGGCCCAAGTTATGAAAACAGACAAACTAAATTATGTACAGGTAAGAAACGAAATCCAGTATGTATCATCTAATAAAAGGAATTTTCAAACTACTTATCGAGTTTAAGATAATATCACAGCCGTAAGCTCGGTTTTGCGAACGTTTTTTGGGACCGCGAGGGGAAGCTAACAAGACACGCTAAAGGTTAGCAAGGATGTCATCCCAGAGAAGGTTCACGCAAGAAGTCCCTGCATGACCGTACTGAGCAGCGGTACAGCCGGTCTAACGATCATCTTAACCCAAAACTCTTCAACCGATTTGCCCACATTGTAAATCGGCGATGATGCACCGAAAGAGTAGCAATGATATAATAAGAAACGATACGAGTGTTGCAAGCACTAATCATTAGCAGGAAATCCTACAGGCTGCCCTACTACAAACATACCCACACCAAAGCCAAATAAACAACACTATCACGACAGGATATAAAACAATCCTCAAGCTCCCCATCTTCGGCGCACGTTAAAGATCCCTAGTTGTTAAAAATTAATCCCATAATCAATCAATAAACCTCCAGATTTTCACGGTGATAAAAAGGTCCTAAAATGGATGAATATAACGCCTTTGCAGAAATAAGCCGAGGAGCCCTTCTAGCACTAATGGAACGGCTGGAAAAATAAACTCGGTACGGGCCATTGTATATAGATGGCCAGCCACTCGTTCTGGGAAAGAAACAACTGGAAGTCGTAATCAACACGTCACCGATCCATCGACATCCCAGAAAAACATTTTCTCCTCGGAAAGCAGGGATTCAAACGTATATAATTAGAGACAACAAGCCAAGAAGAACTCCTTAGAGGAAAGTTCCAAAACTGCGAAGATGTAGTATACAGTAGCACCGAGATCAATACAAAGGCACTAAGGCAACAACGGACGCATTGGGCTGCCTTGGCAATCTTTGCGACGGCATGACCTTTCTACACTCAGAAACAGGAAAAGCCCAAGTTCGAGCCATCCTCTTGGCAATCCAATTAGACAAACAATATATTGAATGGGAGCATGTACCTCTTTACGGGCTTCTAACAAGGAATAAGACTGTAGGTGCCAGGCGGAATACATAAAAGGTTTAGAAAAATTTTGCCCTCCAGAATGAAAGACATTTATATCACATGGACATCCACACACGTTGCCATGAAATCGAAGGATGACGCCGAAAAAGAAGCAACCAAACTAATTTACTGTGCTCACTGCGACCACGGCTACTACACTCCCTCACCTGAACAATATAGAGAACAGCTCCTATTGTTGAACCTATGAACACTATCCTACGTCATGACAAAGGGGTCTGAACGCCGAAAAATTGCAAACTTTTCGCAGGATACATCTACAAATCTAGATAGGCGAAGACGTTCGGCGGGAAATATCACACTTTAACTTAAAACTGTGTTAGATGCGTGGAAATATGAACCCTATTCTAGGTAACATGCTCACATCGAGATTATACTTGGGGTGAACAACTCAAATATTGCATATGCCACTTTTATCAACAAATGAGAGGTAGTTTTGACCACCTCGTTATCTTAAGGTGCACGTTAGCTAATTCAAAGGACAAAGAAAAAAGCGGCGGCATCTGAGACTCTGGAGTTTTGGTATGCTCTTGCGTTGTCTACATTCTGTTTACTACTCCGAAGATCCCACTATTTCCTACTCAAAATAGGCGTTTGCTGTGTGTATCTATATTTCGCTTAGCAGTAAAGGAAACGTTCAGTCCGCCAATTACATAAAAATAACCCCTTTAAAACACTGACGCGTCTGCCTTCTCGCTCAAAATCACCAACACCCAGAAGCTGCTACCCTTTACAACAGCATCTGGAGCCACAAGAGGATAGATGGACTGCTTTTTTTGCGTATGTGCCGCGGCGAGTAAAATCAGTGGTAGCTAGCCTTGCTCGTTTCTGTAATCTTGAGTAGTGTGAAGGCAAAAATTTGCAAAATGCAGTAACTCCGTTTTTAACGGTTCTTCGTCATCGAAGTAACATTACCATGCCGTACCTGTTAAGACCTAACTGTAGGTGTTTTCTCTAACTTTTTATATCAATAGGGTTATCAAGCAACAGGGAAAGTAGTTGACGCATTCTGAACTCACATACCTGTTTGACAAAGAACCTGTCAGCCTGTCAGATAAAAAAGTCGGCTTGCAATGCTCAGAGCTGTAAGTGCGTCAGGGCGGCCGAAAGATTGCAGTGGTTGTTTGCTTGCTGATGTTAGAATTTAACGCGCTTAACCAGATGGGTGTTTCAAAATAAAATTCAGTTGGTAGTCAGCTCATGTATCCTCCTTTTTCCCTATCTTCTCCTTGTTAGCGCTGTTTTTAAAATGAAAACGCAATAAATTCAAACAAAGCCCCATGCCATCTTTACTAGTTGAGAATGCTGAAGTAGAACCGTGCACTCGAGCACTGAGACGTACCCCGAATTTCGCTCCGCTCGTTTGGGGGCAGGTATCGAGTATTGTGGTAGGCTAGCTTTTTGAGTTTTGCTAACACTTTACCGCATTTATGGTTTGGATGTGTACTTTCGTATAATGGGTGCATAATGTATTGTCACGAAGCCAAAGACGATGCAGTTGTCTTCGAGGAAAACGCGTTTATTGGAGCCAACTTGTGCTCCCATTACAACTAAAAGAATACACAGGCGGCGAAGCAGCAGCCAACAAAGTGACGTACCCATGCGAGCGTCGGCGAGTCGGAATACTACGGCGTCTGCTCTGCAGGCTTTTTATCGTTCGGCGCGCATGGTTCTCAAAGCATCGATTCACATCCAGAACATTGTCGATCAAGGAAGATTATTCGACGCTAGTGACGTTAGGGCGAAGCAGTCTCCTTATCTGAATGAGAGATCCCGTGCGTCATAAAATAAAGTATAGAACACGCGCTTCGCCTGGGACACAGATAAGAGCCTGGCGCGGGCGGGCAGTAAAAACAAACGATAAATAAACAAACCCGTACATGGTTCGCGGCATTACCCCCCTCTAAGAGTGCATTGGCCCGTTGCTAAAATAATTACAGTCCGAACAAAAAACAACAAAAAGTCGCCATCTTGCGCAGTATGATTTGAGGTGAAGCACGTGGACGACTTCGGGTCGCGTGCGTCGTCGTGATGTGCGGAATCACCATCGGGGATCACTTTATAGGTACCTGCGGCAACACGTCGTAGAACCTGGTAGGTTCCGAAATAGGGTCGCAGAAGCTTCTCACTGAGTCCGCGTCGTCGGATGGGATTCGAAACCCACACACGATCCCCTCGGCGGTACTCGGCGTCCCGCCATCGCAGGTTGTAGCGTGCGGCATCCACCAGCTGCTGGTCCGTTGTTCGAACTCGAGCGAGCGGGCGGGCCTCCTCCGCACGCTGATGGTATCCTTGGACGTACGCGTTGAGGTCGTCGTCTTCTACGTGTGGAAGCATGGCGTCAAGCATCGTAGTCGGCCGTCTTCCGTCTTCCGTACAGAAGCTCGAACGGTGTCATCTGCGTAGTTTCCTGGACAGCTGTGTTGTACGCAAACGTGACATACGGAAGAACTTCGTCCGAAGTCTTATATAAACATTGACGCACATACACAGCACATACGCGATCGTCTTGTTCAGACGTTCTGTCAGTACGTTCGTTTGGGGGAGGTATGCCTCCGTTCCCCCGTGATCCGTATTGCTGAGCGTAAGATTCCTTGCATAATCTCCGCGGAAAGGCGCTTCCGCGGTGCGTGATTAGGACTTCAGGGGCTCCATGTCGAAGCACAAATTGGCTTATGAAGAACTTTGAGACTTGTTGTGCAGTCCCCTTTGGAAGAGCGGCGGTCTCTGCGTAGCGCGTCATGTAGTCTGTCGCTACGACAATTCATTGTTTTCAGATCGCGACGTAGGGAACGGCTCCGGAAGGTTCATTTCAATCTGCTGGAAGGGCCTCGATTGGACGCCGATCGGCCGAAGAAATCGGGCGGGTCTCGTCGGTGGCGTTTTTCGTCGCTGGCGGTCACAGCAGCTCCAGACGTAGTGGGTGACGTCGGGTGTAAGGCGGGGCCAGTAGTACACCGCCTTGATTTTTCCAGTTGTGCTGTCTGTGCCGAGATGTCCGGAAGATGGGTCGTCGTGGCACGCTTCCAAAATGTCGTCACGAAGATCTGCCAGGATGACAAGAAGAAGATTTGTTCTCATTCCGGAGAATTCGTTTTCACGAGGACGGCGTTTTTCAGGCTGAATACCCGGAAGTTGCGTTTGAAGGCCCTGGGCACGGAGACGTTCCGTCCTTGGAGGTAGTCGATCATGACGCGTAAGTCGTTGTAGGCACGCTGCCGGGCAGCTAGTTCGCTCATGATCATCGGCGATCACTACAGCAGCACCTTGTTCGGTATGCGGTTCCGGCGTTATGAAGTGATCGCAGGAAAAAGTTATAGACTTGGCCTGTATATTAAGTATTGCACCGTTGTCCGTCGAAAAGTCCATTCCAAGAATTACGTCGCGGGAGCAGTTAGGCAAAATAACGAACGCAGAAGGGTACGCCATGCCGTCTATGGCAATGCGCGATGTGCACGTTCCACTTGTGGTCACGGGATGGCCTCCTGCGGTGCGTATTTGCTGACTGTCCGAACTGGTCGTAACTTCCTTCAGCTTAAACGAAAATAGTCGGCTCATTATTGAGTAGTCGGTTCCCGTCTCTTTGAGGGCGACTACACCAAATCCGTCGATGGACACCTTGACGTCGGACGCCGCCTTCCTCGAGTTCCGGGTGCGTCGTGGCATCGCATCTCGGCTTGTGCGTGTTGACGGTCGGGCGGTGTGCGTCGTAGTTGTCGTCATGATCTCATCCGCAGTCTCGGTCTTGTCGGGTACGTATCGCGCAGTGTAGCTGTCGTCGTGTTCGGGAGTCTCATTAGGGTTAGGTTGGGTCGTCTGGATGAGGGCATGTCGTGAATCAGTGTGTTCGGCGCGTCCTCGCGTCGTCGGAGCGTTCCTAATTTTTCGTCGTAGAACAACTTTACCTCCAGAAGTTGCTGCTTTTAGTTACAGCTGCGTTGGCTGGGGGACCTTCCCCGTGAGAAGTCAGCAGTGCTACGGTGGGTCGGCGACTGGTACGGGTACAGCGACGGTGAACGGTTGAAGCGGGCTGGTCCTCGGTTGGTGTTGGAGAGGTATTCTTCGATCTCAGTAGGACCCTGGCCGGGTGGGGGGGCGTGGTGTCGACGGAGAACCCTCAAAAACCAAGCCCCTTGTAGGGATTAAGGCGGACTTCTGGGCAAGTTGGTATTCCATTGCAAAACCGTTCGAAGCGCAAAACATAAGCGAGGGACGACAAGAGACCATAGGGACAAGTGCTTGTCCCTGTGCTCTCTCGTCGTCCCTCGTTTATGTTTTGCACTTCGAATGGTTTTGCCCTTGTAGGGACAGGGACGGTAGATGTGGTCGGCCTCTCCACATTGGTGGCACAGCGGCCGATTATCGGGGGTTCGCCATACGTCCGTCTTCCTCACCATCTGGTTTGGGGCTGCAGGGGGTCGTGTGGACGACAGTAGACGGCGGTACGGCGGGGCTTCTTGACGACGTGTTGGAGTTGGGCGGGGTAGAAGAACAGGCGTGGAGTACGTCATAGCTTGTGGCTCGCAGTGTACATCAGATTGCATCGAAGTTTCCAAAGCGTTTTGAACTTCTTCCCGGATCACGTCAGTTAGGCAAGCGACTTGGGGTTGCGACGTCGTCGCGAAACGTTTCCGCAGCTCCTTCCTCACCACTTCACGGATGGTCTCGCGTAGTGTGTCGGAGCTAATGGCCCCGGCACCGATCGCCTCTGAAACCATCGTATAGGCTGGGCGGTCGTACTGCCTGGTCGCGGCCGCCTCAGACGCGAATTCAGCCACCATCTTTGGAGGGTTACGGAGAAAACAAGCAAAAAGCTCTTGCTTCACTCCTCGCATTAGAAACGTGAGCTTTTTTTCTTCACTAATTTCTGTGTCCGCACGGCGAAAAAGTCCCTTCAGCTCCTCAACGAACACGAGCACGCTTTCATTGGGATGCTGCGTGCGTGTCTTTAGCAGCTGCTCGGCCCGTTCCTTGCGTACCTGAGTTGTGAACGTCTTGGAGAGCTCGGTCTTGATTAACTACAAGTTGACAGCGCACGTTCGTGGTTCTCGAACTAAATCCGTGCGGATTCTTCAAGTTAGAAAAACACTTGCCTGAGTGTTTCGTCATCATCCCATCGGTTAAAGGTTGGGACCATCTCAAGATGCTTCAGCCATTCCTCAGGATCTTCTGTAGGTGATCCATGAAATGATGGTGGTTCCCGGAGTTGCTGCAGAACTTCAGGAGGGCTCTATGCGTTGGTCATCGTGGATGCATTGTTCGTGGCACCGGCCGTGACGTCTTCCGCCTTCAATTTATCTTGCAGCAGTCCATACTCCTGCTTAAGGCCTGGCTGTCAGCGGCTAGAACGTGTTGGGCTTGCTTGACGACTTGAAGAGGGTTGAGAGTGGATTTACCCCACACCTCACCAAATGACACGATGCCGAGGACGCCGCAGTTGTCTTCAAGGAAAACAAGTTTTTTGGAGCGAACTTGTGCTCCCCTAACAACTCAAAGAATACACAGGCCGATAAGCAGCAGTCAGCAAAGTGACGTACGCAAGCGGGCGTCCGCAATCGTAATGCCGCGGCACCTGCTCTGCAGGCTTTTATCTTGCGACGCGAGTGTTTCACGAACCGTACATTTACATCTAGAACATTGTAGATCAAAGAAGATTTTTCGACGCTAGTGACGTTAGCATAGACGTTAGGATGAAACGCTCTCCGTATTAGAATAAGGTAAACGGTGCGGCATAAAAATAAAGAATGGAACACGCGCTTCGCTTGGGACGCAGATAACGCAGCCGGGCTTGGCCGGGCAATAAAAACAAAACATAAACAAACAAATCCAATGCCCAGTTCGCGGCAATATTACCAGTATCTGGCGCGTCTTAACCCCCTTTGGACGTTTCATCATAGCACCGGCGGGCATTGCTCTTCCGGAAACAGTGTTCATCAAGCTCATTATCCTCAACCGTTGCGGCAAGGACATGCGCTACATAATGTCCAATTATCTTTTGAGCCCCGCCGTCGCCTACCTATTACCTACCTATTGCGGCCTCGACAGGCATACTCGCCCTCGAAGCGGGGGATGTGTCACGGGATGAAGACGATATACACTGGCTAACCACTTCTCCCGAGGAAGACAAAGATATTTGTGGCTCGTAGCTCGGCTCGATATATCTTGCGGCCGACATGATGTAACTACAGAATTCACATATTACCATCGTTGGCGTCATATTTGCCGTGTCGGCAGATAACTATAAAATGAACTGCTTCATCTAAGGACGCCTAATTATATATCTAGAAAAAGGCGTCGCGAGGCACAGAAATCTGCACAGTTCCAGCCCGTAGATCAGAATGCGCCCCTGTTGACAAATTTATATTAACACACCCATAGAAAGACAAAAGCCTTGTATGTATATGAAAACTTCGCCGTAAACTTTCGTCCAAAATAATTTTAGAGTATAAGTGCCCTAGATACGGAGGGGCAGTTTCTAACTATTCTTTTCAGCTATAAAACATGTTTATCTCGTTAGGGCTTATATTTATGTGTCTACGACCATTATTATTCTGGCAAGGCAGTCAATTTGACATGAAAACATCGGTATGCATACCTGAACCCGGAAACCGAATTTAAATAAGCCGACGAATGATATATATCTGCTGTTTCCTTCTAGTTATCATGGAAACTTCGGCTTGGTACTGTAGAAAATAGTTTTATAAAAATGTAGGCTTTGCCTCGAATAAGGCTAGAATTAATCATGCAACCATTTAAACGAGGTGAGTTACTGGTGTGACCTTCGGCACGCCTGAAAAAAGACATTTTTATTGCAGAAAAAAGCAGAATAGGCTTTCTCTTTACCTATGGCAGGCGGAGCACAATCGGCTATGACATTGAAGATGTTGATTTACACGTGTTCTTTACTTTAAAACAAGGTACCCTTGTGTTTGATAAAACGTTTAAGTAAAACCCGAGCAAAGTTAAGCCTACCATTTTCTGCATGCGGGTCAAATGTTTGACTCCAAAAAAGTTTGTGTATATCGTTATTCGCCTCAAGTAAGAGAACGTCATCAATTGTTTTCTTGGTGGTATTTAGGGCAGAAGATAGTTTTTACGACGGTAGATGCGAACGATGTTTATGTGCATTTTAGAAGTCTATTATTTGTTTGTGCTACGATGCATCCACACAAACACATATCACTTGTTAGTATAACTAGTCACCCCTGATAATCAGGCGAACGGGCTCATTGAATGCAGAATAATTTTGTATTTGGCTTTTAATAACTGAAGCAAGATAAATGTAACTGGTAGCGAAGCTTCCATAGAAGCCCATACGTTCAGAAAATGGCGGCTCTCAAGCTGCTCATGGGGCTTAGCGCCATCTGTGAGAGGAGGGAACACTTCCGGCGGAACAAAAAATAAACCGAATGTGACGCAAGATCCGGTCAAAAAGTCACGTCATTTTGGTACCATTAGCACGAAAATTTCACTTCAAAATATGTTTAGCATGCCTCTGGTCGCTGAGGGCTTATGTCATTGCCATATGACGGAAGTTGGCGAGCCCTTGGCGTGTGTGCTTAAAGTCAATGCCTTCTTAGCTAGTACAGAGTCGTGACTACAGAAACGTACTTTTAAGCATACTGTCGTATGATTCGCCTCGGTGTTTATAAAAGCGTCTTGCATTTTCTCTGAAACTTTATTCCGTATTCATGGCTTCCACTGCTGCACAAAAGCAATCAGTTGTTTATTTTGATTGCAGTAGGTGGCAGACCGGGAACCGGGCACGTACCCCCCGCCCCCCCCCCCTCCCCCCCCCCCAAACAGAACTGTTTTTTTCTGCCATGGGATGCAGAGCACACAATGACACTCGAACACTCTCCCCGACCCCCCCCCCCCCTTCATATCAAAAACCTGCAAACTCCTCACCCCTCTACAAATTTCTACCAGCGCCACTACTGGGCTGTATAATTGCGTCGCACATACGCAGGTTGCGTGCGTGCCTTAAGTATCATCATCATCATCATCATCATCATCACCACCAGCCTATCCACGCCCATTGCAGGGCAAAGGCCTCTCCCATTATTCTCCAATTACCTCGGTCCTGTGCCAACTGTGACCAAGTTATCCCCGCAAGCTTCTTGATCTCATCGGCCCATCTAACTTTCTGCCGCCCCCTGCAACGCTTGCCTTCTCTAGGGATCCACTCTGTTCCCCTAATGACCAGCGGTTATCTTGCCTTCGCATTACATGGCCTGCCCATGTCCATTTCTTCTTCTTAATTTCTACTAATATGTCTTTAACACCAGTTTGCTCCAGTTTGAGCCACTCCGCTCTCTTCTTGTCCCTTAATGTTACACCTATCATTTTCCGCTCCATTGCCCGCTGAGTCGTTCTCAATTTAAGTTCAACCCTCTTAGTGAGCCTCCAAGTTTCTGCCCCGCAGGTGAGTACCGGTAAGATGCAGCTGTCATACACTTTCTTCTTCAGCGACAATGGTAGTCTGCTATTCATTATCTGAGAATGTCTGCCGTATGCACCCCACCCCATTGTGATCCTTCTAATTATCTCCGCCTCATGGTTGGGATCTGGGGTCACAACTTGGCCTAAGTAGATATATTCACTTACCACTTCCACTGCCTCACCACCTATCTCAAACCGCTGTGCTGTCCCTAGGTTATTCATCATTACTTTAGTTTTCTGCATATTAATTTTCAGGCCTACGGTTCTACCCTGTTCGCCCAGTGCGGAAAGCATGCTTTGCAATTCGTCCCCCGAGTTACTTAGCAAGGCAACGTCGTCAGCAAGTCTGAGGTTACTGAGGGATTCTCCATTAACTCTTACTCCCACCTGTTCCCAATCCGATGTTCTGAATACTTCTTGTAAACATGCTGTGAATAACATTGGAAAGATTGTGTCTCCTTGTCTGACACCCTTCCTTATAGGTATTTTACTGCTCTCCCTATGGAGGATGATGGTAACTGTAGACGCATTGTAGATATCATCTAGTATTCTTACATAATGCTCATCTACCCCCTGGTTCCGTAATGCCTGAATGACTGCTAGGGTTTCGACCGAGTCAAATGCTTTTTGATAATCTATGAAGGCTATATATAGGGGTTCAGTATACTCAGCGCACTTCTCTATCACCTGATTGATCGTGTGAATATGGTCCATTGTTGAATCACCTTTACGGAACCCTGCTGGTTCTTTAGGTTGACTGAAATCCAAGGTTTCAGAAATTCTGTTAGCGATTACCTTGGTAAATACCTTGTAGACGACTGACAGTAAGCTGATCGGCCTGTAATTTTTTAAGTCCTTCATGTCGCCTTTCTTATGGATTCGGATGATATTCGCGTTCTTCCAAGATTCCGGTACCATTGCGGTCCTTAGGCATTGCGTACACAGGTTTGCCAGTTTTCCAAGTACAATTTATCCGCCATCCTTCAAGAGGACTGCTGTTATCCGATCCTCACCAGGTGCTTTGCCTCCTTTCATTTCTTTCAAAGCCTTCCTTGCTTCTTCGGTCGTTACTGGTGGGATGTCTATCTCCTCTGAACTACTGTCTCGTTCGGCATTATCCTGGATGTCCCGGCTACTGTACAGATCCCTATAGAACTCCTCGGCCACTGTGACTATTTTATCCCTATTTGTGATGACATTGCCTTGCTTATCCTTAAGTGCATACATCTGATTTTTCCCCACGCCAAGACGTCTCTTCACTGCTTTCAGGCTACCTCCGTTCTTTACAGCGTATTCAATCCTGTCCATATTACACTTCCGTATGTCAGCTGTCTTACGCTTATTGATTAACTTCGAGAGCTCCGCTCGTTCTATTTTGTCAGCTGCGGAAGAGATTGTTATGGTTTGCCGTTTCCTGATTAGATCTTTCGTCTCCTGTGAAACTTTACCAGTATCCTGTCTAGCCATAGTGCCCCCGACTTCTACTGCACACTCCGTGATAATGCGTGTAATGTTGTTGCTGGCTTCGTGTGTCGTAAGCTCGGCTTCCTCGTTAAGAGCGGAATATCGGTTCTGCAGCGCGATCCTGAATTCTTCTATTTTACGTCTTACTATTAGCTCATTTAGCGGCTTCTTTCGTACTAGCTTGTTGCGGTCCCTCCTCAAATCTAGCCTAATTCGAGATCTTACCATACGGTGGTCACTACGCCTTACCCTTCCGTGCACTTCCACATCCTGCACGACGCCAGGGTTATCGCATAATATGAAGTCTATTTCATTTTTGTGCTCCCCATTCGGGCTCCTCCAGGTTCACTTCCGACTCTCCCGTTTACAGAAGAAGGTATTCACAATGCGTAGGTTATTCCCTTCTGCAAACTCAACTAGTAGGTCCCCCCTGCTATTTCTACAGCCCAGACCATAGTTCCCAACTGCCTTGTCTCCAGTCTGATTCTTGCCTACTTTAGCATTGAAGTCCCCCATAGCTACAGTATAATGTGTTTTTACCTTAGCCATTGCCGATTCCACATCTTCATAGAAGCGTTCCACTACTTGGTCGTCGTGGCTGGATGTGGGCGCGTAGCCCTCCACCACCTTGAGCTTGTACCTCTTATTGAGCCTAATTACAAGACCTGCTGCCCTTTCGTTAATGCTATAGTATTCGTCTATGTTGCCAGCTATGCTTTTATTGACTAGAAGTCCCACTCCCAGCTCTCTTCTGTCCTCTAGACCCCGGTAACATAGGACGTGTCCATTTTTCAGCACCGTAAAGGCTTCGCCTGCCCTCCTAACCTCGCTAAGCCCTATTACATCCCATTTAATGCCCTCTAATTCCTCGAACAACACCTCGAGACTTGCTTCGCTAGATAAGGTTCGCGCGTTAAGCGTTGCCAGGTTCAGATTCTATTGGCGGCCTGTCCGGATCCAGGGATTCTTAGCACCCTCTGCTGCGTCTCAGGTCTGACCGCCGCCGTGGTCAGTTGCTTCGCAGCCGCTGGGGACTGAGGGCCGAGGGTTAATTGGCGTATTCATGGGAGGTTGTGGCCGTTACTACACCAGGGTGGCCAATCCTGCTCGGGTGAGGGAGTGCATTACCGGCAACGGTCTGCGGGGTCAGGCCGCACCCCGAGCCCCTATGTGCAATTCCATCATTACGCGGATTTTTTTTTTAAAATCCGGTGGGAATTGTCCGGCACCGGGATTCGAACCACGGTCCTTCTGCACGTGAGGCGGGTGTTCTACCTCTACGCCATCGCTGCATCCGCCTTAGATAGATCCGCCTTAAGTATAGATCAAGGTTATATATAATGCTTGGTCGGTTTGTGTGCTTCAGTTATAAGAGAAGAAATAACGCACAGTTATGCTATAATCAAGACATTTGAATTTTATTCCAGCACAAACATAAAACAACTTTACCACACTGTACAAAATCAGCATGTATACAATAAGCACAAAATGTTCGTGGGCACTACATGCATTGTGATTTTCCTTACGAGCCGAAAAATTGACTTTACCCGTAACACATAGAATTATGAGCAATGAAAGCCTCTTCAGCAGAACTACTTCGAAATCAGAGAACAAAAACTCGGCACTGCATCTTTACGCAGAAAACCGGACCGCAGTAATGCCGATTCACGGAAGTGCAGCGAGCCCACAGCAGCTGTCCCGGCGTCTTATCAAGTAGACATGAGTTTCTACAGAACTTCACCCAGGATTCACACCGGAAATTTCATTGTTGCATTGTTTAGGCAAGTGTCCCAACAGATAAGTAAAAAGAAAAAAAATAGATGAATGCAAAAGAAAGCCACGGCAGTATGTAAAAACACATAGCAGGAAAGCTCTGTCAGCAGCGCAGCACGGAGCAGAACAACACAGTACTGCGATGGAAATAATGCTTGCGTATACAAGTGCAGGAAGCAACGATCACTACAAGCGTTTTAATGCAATAGAGAAGGCACTGAGATAGACAATTAAAGCGAATAGTTTGAATTCAATTGTGAATACTCTCAGAAGTCCTACAGTAATGGACACCACTTGCTCCGAGCAAGCCTGAGGCGAAATCAAGAGATAACTGTGACATAACAAAGCTTTAGACCCATTATTTTTTGAAGCACAACCACGTCCCCTAACACAACCCCCGTGCAGGTATTAACAGTACTATATTTTCGCGCTACCTGTGTAAATGAGAGGAAAATGGTGCTGTGGAACGCCAGGCGTACGGCAGTTGCTGTTGCAACCTTGTGCAGCACATCGTTTCCGTAGGTACCGAGGAAAGCGCTCCGTTGCAACCGTTGGCAGCATGGTCCCCTAGTACACCGTGCTCGCCGGGTACGTTACTAAACATGTTTACCCACGATACAACGCACCTCGCAACTCCACGCACAGCAAAAATTAAGTGCACGCCTAATTAACAAGGAAGAACGAATGCAAATGCGCACCACCAAAACACGCGAGGGGCGTTTCCTAGCAGACGAACCTTAGGCGCGCCTTTCCGAACACTACAATGACTGCATCACAGAGAAATGACATGTACCATTCTTCAGAGGGCGCTACAAAAAAGGTTTTTCAGAATAAACAACATTTTCATAAGTTCTTTGCACACTGTGCCTAAATAAATGTGGTTCAAAAATAAATGCAGTTTGTCAAATATAAATGTTGCTTTATTGTTGAATAAAACTTGTTTTTTGTTACTAGTGTTTGTTCCCTCCTCACCTAGTCGCGCTTCAATCGCTACTCCCATAAGCCCCCATGTTGATGTCGCTGGCAATAGGTTCTGAACCGCTTTTTGACCGAAGCTTCGCTACCATTTATATTTACCTTGAGTGAAGTATGCTGTGGTTGCAAACACTGCTTATTTATAATACACGCTATGCGCAAAACTGGACACGGCTTTTTTGTGGTAAAGGAACATCTAGAGGTACTCGTGAATACCGATGAGTGGTTCTACAATGTGTTCTTCCCCATTCTTGTGTTTCACATGCATTTCTAGGTGTAACAACGGCCGTGTGCCTCTTGAAAACAGATTCTATGGCGGCCGCCAACGTGAAGCTGTTTGACGAGCCGTTAGAACACTGCAAAAACTACACCATGTGGAGCGATAAATACATCCGTTGCCTTGTGCGGTTTAACTCTCACAGCGGCTGGCACCCGTGCTGCACAGCACCAATGGGAAATCATTCAGATGCTGTGCTCGACTCAAGGCTTAGGTAAGTTGACGACGTCATTTACTTTAAGTTGTTCAACGCAGGCTTATTTCAATAAGAAAACAAGAAACGCTTGTGCAAACGGGATTATGCTGCCAAGCCCCGGCTAAAGTTTAAGTGTTGGTCAAAATGGCCATGTATCCGCTCCTTCCGATGCAAATGTTGAGGAAAGACTATGGTCGATTGGCACCCCTGCAAAGCAAATGCCTCCCTTCTCTTTACCGCTTACCTCTTATGCTATTGTTCTCCAGTCTCGTTCCTCCCAAGGTAACACATTAGAGATTTTCTCAAGTCATTTTAAATTGACCGCATTCCTATGCTCCAAGTCGGGTGCCTAGGGAGCCTACCGGGTGTTTTAATGCCAGCGCTGCCGTACGGCGGAGACGCGCGTGCGTTGAGGCACCCTACTTCATCGTTTATTGAACCACGTTGCCCTACTCCACGAGCATTCCAAGTGGAACACCACTTTATCAACTGGAACCTTTCGTTGGTGTTGCCGTTTGATTTCTTATGCCGTCTGGAGATTTAGTAGCGCGGGCAACAGCAGGCGACAGTTTTCTGCCGTTGATGTAGTATTTTGTTTGCTATCAGAAAAGCAAGCTTTCATGAATTTTTTAATAAATGAACACTGCAAATATCACTTATGTGTTGATTTTCTCCCTTACATTTGCGTAATGTCTTGTTCTTGTTCATCAATGTTTACAAGTATGAACATTGACACCGGACGTACACGTTTATATTTGGCTTTGGGTAAGACTATTGCTCAGCTTTGGTTCCACTTTGGCGGGGTGGGTGAATTGAGTCACTGACAGACAGTCACATATACAGAGAGACGAAAATTTCTGCGTTTAAGTAGCCCGAGAAAGACTATCGTCTTTAGAAGTACAGTGTTTGTCAATATAAACATACGCAGCGGCAGCTACGCAACTCTCCAGGTCGCGGACAGGAGTGTTCATCATGTCCCAGTCCCACCACATACTTTGCGAGCATTTATGTGGCCCATAAATTTTGATAACTTGAGCCAACCGGCTTAATTTTCCGTATGGTGCAGAATGGGTTCGTGTGTGCATTTACTGACATGTGCGCTTATTACTGTGAAGCACTATATGTCTAACCCCGCGGGTTTTTATTCCGGTGAATCCGCATTACTCTTCGCCATTCAGGAGTCCTCCTTGCACTACCGACCCCTCTTTCACAAATGTTATCCCTTTCGCGTGCCTTTCGTTTAAAGGAAAAAGAGTGGGAATTGAAGAAGCGTCCGCCCCAACGGAAGCGCGACTGGGCGCGAAAGCAACGGAAAGCCGCTGCCACCGTCGTTGTCCCCTGAAGTGCTAGCTGGTCGAAAAAGCTGCGAATCCCTAGCGAATGAACAGCTCCTTGATCGCTTGGAACTCTGACGTGAGCCGATATTACTTGCTGAGGTTAAAGCGCTTTCTGCCCGACATTCAGACCGACATTCAGACCGGCAGGTAAATGTGTGGAATGGCAACCGTCATGAGTGTCTGCATAAGTTTTGCCATTTCGTTTTCTCTCTTTTTAAATCCTTCCTTGGTTAGGTGCACTACAACGTGGTCCAAACGGTTATATATTTTCTATTTTGTGATGACTGGGAGATCACTTCTGCCGCTTCTCTGTAGTGCGATGGCGATTATGTTTACGTTACCGTCCTCTCGGACGATATCCTGACCAATTTTTAGGGTGATTTTTAAATTGTCCGCGTGATGCCATCCCTCGTTTTCCGCACAGAGATAGCTCCGGTGACGGGGCCGCGAGAAACTGCAAGAGTACTCTAAAAATTGGTCTATTACACGCCATGTGCCCGGTTCCGTTTCTTATTAACAGATATTTTAGTTAGTTTGTGGACTTAAAGTCGGCCTTCCTTGCTTCATAAGAACTTGACGTTAATCTTTCACCGATCTTTCGCCAAGATTTCGCCCTTTCTTAGTCAGATGGCAGAATGTTCGTAGTAGTTCCGTTGGTGGAAGAACTCTGGGGTGATGTAGCTAGTTTCAGCAGCGTCTTGGCACCGTACCTGCGGAAGATGCGAATAGCGATACGGTGTATGACACACCTTACTGCGGAGGCGCCGCCCCGCTGAAATTGCTTATAGATTCTTTCGTCTCCGGTGTAGTATGTTGTTCTGCTTTCCACATTTCAGTTGCCGCTCTGCCGTAATAGAAGTTTGGGTGAGCGCTCGTATCTTGCTGCACCAGTAGTAGTTTCTGGTTGGCAGGGGTGACGTACTTCCGCGCACGCTAGATGAGCACAGCTCATAGTGGACGGTTAGCAGGCATGGGGAAATCGAAAAGTGAGCCAAATAACAAAACGCTATCGCGTTATGAACCACCGCAGCTCGCTCTGTGATCCAGTAGTGTGCTTTTTGTTATCCTCAAGTACGTGCCTATCACACCATTTAACGGGTTTCGAAGCGAAAGATTTGCATGACTTAGTTGAGTCAAGATTTAACGTCCTTTCGGAAACGGCTACAAAAAAACGATTATCCTACTGAAGAAAATATTCTGTGATCCGAATCATAAGTGGCAAGCGACGAATTGCGAACTTTATGCCTGTGCTTGTGCACTGGCGTCCTGAATTGCCAGCTTTTAAGGAGCAGTATAACTCATTGTTTTCGGAAACTTCGCACGGAGGAGTCGTTACCATTTAAGCCACTTCGATCGCAACGTTGACTATTCGCCCGACAATACCGAACGTACCTCCATGCATCAGGTATTTGGCCTGCATGAGTTGGTCCGCTTGTCGCTTCTGCGCTTAGGGCTCATGACGCTTATTGTCTTTCATGGCAGCTACGCGTCATTGTCTTGGCTGGCATCTTACAGCCTGCATAAATTCTCAGTATCTGCTTCGAGAATGCTCCAGCTGACCAGCAGAATGTTTAGATGCCAAATGAAGTGTGGCTTGAGAAGAAACATTTGAAGTCAATTAAAATTTTGTGGTACATCTTGCATGCGTGCATCCATAACTCAGTTCGAATACTTTAATGGAGCAACATGACTGCAGTGCTTTCGTACTTCAGCGCGCAGGGCGAAGTGGAAGGAACCTTAGCAGGCGCTGGGCAGCTATCTCCGCCTCTGGCACTGATGGCGCATGTGCTGCAAGATACCCGCAGCACCCGCGAGGCGGTCCGGTCCGTATTACCTCGGACAGTTGCCACACGTGTGCATAGTTTAAAGTTCGATTTCAATGCCATTGATTATACCTTTGTTATTAATTCCTTTCTCTGTTTGTCCTCAGTTCTCTTGCCCACGTGGGAAGTAGTAGCCATAAGATAACTTCCTCAGGCCGACGTCTTCGTCTTTGAATAAACTCTCTCCCTCTGTCTCTCTCACGCTCTCAAGTTTGCATAATTATCTTTTTAAACCCAATAAATTTGTGTTCATAAGCGTCCCTGAAAAATTACTTGTCAATATGGGCTGCCTTTAACGTGTGTTTTATTGTTTCAGCCACCGGCCATTTCCTGTGGCAGTCAATGGTCATTTCTTGCTTCATTCATGCTCCAGTTTATGGATCTTCTCTAGCCCCGATGGCGGGTTTCCCATTTATGCAGTTACTAATGCTTTGGCACTAGACGCTGATACTTTTCTGTCAGAAATGTATTTTGCATAAAACTGCCTTCCACCCCACTTATGAAAAGTACTGTTTCCAGTTACTTTTTAAAGAAAGCAATAGCTGAGTTGGCATATATAGAATGCCGCGTGGAGGCCAAAAGGCACCTAGGCAAAAATCCCGTGGGTTGTACGCAAATCAGGCGAAAGCTAAAAAATAAAAAGTAACAGGTGAAAGGATGCTTGGAATGACGACAAAATTTTTCTTGGAGAATCTACACACTATGTAAGATATTGTGTTCAAAACAAAATCACACCCCTACGCGACTGCCGAGCCACAGCTCTAGCGGTCCGAACGTGCACATGGGGAGTAGATTTAGCCCTTTTACTCGAAAACCAGCATTAGAAAAATGTACTGAGCCGACTTGAGGAACTTCAAAATGTTGATATAGAAGGGCCAATTAGGGTAGTAACGGTGTATGGTGCCCCAAAGTATGCCATTTGCTTGGCGTGCAGCATTAGCGGTACCATGCGGCATTCAATGAAAGTTTATATTTCACGGCGCTGTCCAAACAGATGATGTTGAGCAATGCGAATGCGAGGTAATTTCTGAATAAATAGTAGAATTGAAAGCGAGGTGCTTTGATGCTGCCTCGCCTGGTCGAACGGCCTCGTAATCTTGGCGCTACGGACGAATTTCTATGCCACCCACCTTACCCCTTTGGGATGGCATGGATCTGTCTCCAACGCATCGTGCCGGTGCCTGGTCCTGAAGCCGTGCAATGGAACAGTTTTAGGAGCGAAGCTCTTGAGCAAGTCGTAATGTTTCGTGTCGGCAGTTAAAAATGCGCCGCAATGGCCGTGCACGCGCACGGTAGCTGGTTCCTCTCGGTGACCGCCCAATAGTTTCAAACCACGGCACCCGTTTGCCACGCCGAACATACACACCTTAAGAAATTGTCCAAGATAGCCCCCCCCTCCCCCTTCGCCCCAACAAACACTCGAGCGTAATCGTGGTAACACACTATCGCAATTACACTGGTCACGTCACTCGCTAGTTACGGCACCGGAGAGCGTTTTTGCCGGCAAACGTACCCACTTAGAGACGTTGACCAAGACTGGACAAAAAAACTCCAGCGTAATAGTATCAACACGCTAGGAATCACACTGCTCGCTTCATTCCATGACTCGGCTCACGATAGAGGA